>NC_056749.1:346320383-346522883 GCF_019279795.1 Protopterus annectens
TTGTCCATCTTGGAATAATCGCTCTAATTTTTCCTACTCCATCCTAAAAAACCCCCTATACTCCAAGATGCTCCTATCCAACTTTTTTGTTTTTCATTTAATAACAATCTCACATCTCTTATCTATCCTATCCATAATCTTAGAATATTCCTCTTTTTCTGTTTTCACAGTGAACAAAAGATCTTTAATAATGTGTTCATTTACTTCCTCAATCTGTTGATGCAATATAACCGATTGTTTCTCATTTTCATCAATAATCGCTCTAACCACTTCCTACCCCCATCAATTAAATATGTCTGTCAATCATTTATGAAATTCTTACCCTGGCTCCACATTATTGGGGTATTTACAAATTCTCAACCCTTTTGGCACAATGCTTAGCATGAAACATTCTTTAAAATATTCATTGTCTGTATTTAAAGCCTTATATTTGGCCATTAGGTCATGCAGTTTGTTTAATCTCGTAACCTGATATCATACAACACCCTTTTCTTTTCACTAAAAAGGTTGTGACTACATCTTTTCTTATATATATTTTCCTTAATTCCTTGTCCACCACTAATTCAAAAATTTTCAATTGTGGCTAAAGGGGTGGGTTAAATGTACTCCTTAACTTAATACTTCTATCATTCCTAGTCAATTTTGTCCCCTCAAATATTACTTCTAAATTGGATTTCCACACAAACATCTTCAGGTCCATTATTAACTTCATTACATCACATTTCCGCTGTGGAACAAACTTAAACCCCTTTGAAAATAAACTGGCATGGTCTTTAGTTAGTACAACATTACTATAATTAAAAAAATTGCAGTTTTTATATGTATACTTAAAATACACCCTTTTGGCACAATGCTTAGCATGAAACATTCTTTAAAATATTCAGTGTTTGTATTTAAAGCCTTATATTTGGCCATTAGGTCATGCAGTTTGTTTAATCTCGTATTATAGGTGTCCGGTTCCGACTAACAAATTTCTATGAGTCATTTTGCTTAAAATCACATTTTTGAAACAACCAGTCATTGAAATTTAAATCATTTAATTCAGTTCCCCTATATTTATAATAAGGAGGCAATGTATTTAAAAAATAGACAAAGCAATATCGAAGCAATGACCTATAGCAATTGCGATACATTTAGGGTAGTATATGTAGCTGTATGTAATCTATGTGACGCGTTCTATATAGGAAAGACAGAACACAAGTTAAGGACATGCATATATGAGCATTATTATAATTTGAAAACCTCCAATGAAAACATGCTTTATATAATCATGCAACAATATGTAAAGGGGCTAGGTTTTTGTTTTTTGTACTTGAGAGAATATAAGTTGACATTAGAGCAGGGCCATGGGAAATGAAAACAGAATATAGGGAACTATTCTGGCAAATAAGGCTTGATGCTACAAGCCCCCCTGGCCTTAATGAGAATATTAGCATAGCCCCAGTTTTGAAAATGAGAGCAGTTAAGTTATGAGGAAACACATTAATAACACTCTTTTTAGGATAAATATGATACATTAATTATATTCTTTTTAGGATAAATGTAACATTTTATTGATTTTATTGGTCAGATTGCTCTAACATAATTTTTTTTAACTTCTTAATGTGATCTAAGTTATGTATACAAACACTTTTGTCATAAAGCAGTTTGAATATTTCATTTCAGTTCTTAACGTTTAGTGTAGTATGGGATTTGTCCACTAGGTGAAGCAAGATGTCAACTAATAAAAAATGATTTAAAGAGCATCTTTATACATATTATGTATTAAGATGATTATAAAGGGTGTATTTTTTTTTAGAATTCAATATGGTATTATAGGGTAGTATTTTATGATGTAAGATACATATATTTTAAAAGTTATTTTTATTTTATTTTGCTTAATTAGATTGTCAACTGTTTAATTGGATTGTTATTTTCATTGGCTGGTTGGCATGGATATTAGTCTATATAAACAAGATCTTTTATGTGTGGATGTTTGTCTGAGGAAGTCTGTAAAATAAAGACGAAAAAGCGGTGATCCAGTTAAACTTTAAATAAATGGTCTGCCTATTGTATTTGGTCATCTGGCCATCCTGGATTTTAGTTCTTTACAGTTTTATATTGGTGGTTTGTGGTTTTTTTGCACCTTTCTCCTTTTTTATATGTTGCTAAGTGTCAAAAGCAGAGTGCACATGTGTACCCACCCACACATACACGTAGGACTAAGATGTTAAAATAACAGGTCTTATCATTTTGAAATTGTGTGTTTGTGTGTGAAACTAATAGCAGTTCTCCACTTATGAATTCAAAAAAAAATTATTTGGCCATACTAATAATAATATGCTGATTATTTTGCAAGTGAGATAAAACTGGGAGCACTACAGAAATCAATAATATCCCCACACATTTTGAATACTAATCATTTAAAACCGATCACTTCACACGTCTTGTACTCCAAATGAAATGTACAGTGCTGCAGTATGGCATGTTGGCAGTGTTTATTAAAAATGCCCTTCTTGTATGCCACCCTACTGTTAACCGACTGCCATCTCTGGAGTTTGGAAATTGTACACATAAAACAATAAGAGATAGGCAGGTAAGGTTATGAATCTATTAGTATGTTGGGTATGTGTCCATATTGGCTCTGCTGATTATGCTCAATTCAAATGTTTTTCAAATCATTCCAAGTGAGCATGTTGTGGAATTTAAATATGTCCAGGTGAATGCAACTGCTATCCCATGATCAACAAGCTTAAAATGGAGTTCTACTAAACATATATTATCAGCAGCAAACCGATGCTATGGGTCTGCCATATTTGACACCTTAACATGTCACTGGAGAATTAACAGGAGAGTCTATGTATTATATTTATTTTACCATCAGTCATGAAAATGCAATTCTCACTTTTTCCTATCTCTGTGCAAAAAATGGGAATTGCATGGTTTGTTTGGGTACCAATTCAGTGCCGTTATTCGAACAACTTACAAGGAGAGAGTTGTGGCTGAAAAGTGAAAGGCAGTGCTCCTTTTAGAGCGCTAATGTGGCATGAGGAAGAGACAGATCTTTCAGTAACCCCTAAATAAGCATTATATCTGCAGGTTCAAATCCGTATTCTATCTGCAGGCTCCTACACCAGGTCTATATAGAAGACTAATGCCTGTAATAGTTTGGACAAGTCTGTCACCCATGCTGTTTGCATCCACACATGGGGAAAGTGCTATCACCATTATAGTGATAACCGTTCAAATCCTGAACTCCTTGGCCAAAGGAAGATGAGGGCTGACCCTGGTAAGCATCTTGGTACTATAAATGTAACCTCTCCTATACATATAACCTGTTAGAGCATGGTATTGTGCACATGTTAGTATTTCCTCTCTCTTTGCAGCTCCAAAGGATGCATTGGCTGCACAAAGAGCAACTGGAATGCCTAAGAGTGATCCAGGGTACTACTAGTTTATTTGCAACAGGCTTGATGTTCGTTGTACTCCTGATGTAATGTTTAACTTCTCAGAAATGTATGTGGAGGGTTGTGCTACCCTGATTACTGTTATCTAACACTGATCCTTTGGCACTCTTCCACAATGTTATAGCACTACCTTCAGATGCATACTGCCTGATATCTGCTACATAATTTCTTTAGTGGCATCAGGTGCTAGTGCACAAGTCAAGAAAATGAATTAGGCTAACAGTGGTTTGAATCTAATGTGGTGTATCAGGGTGAAAATTAATTAGTGACATGCAGTAATTACTTACTGGAGAGACATGACATAGTAAAGTCTGCTTGGATGTGACAGTTTCACAGTGGGAAGTTTTTGATTCCTTTACTGCTGTCTTCCCTCTTAACTGTGATCATTCTCATTCACATACGTGTTGATACCTGTTCAAATGTGTGTTTTCTTTAGTGTGTGTAGAACTATGAACTGGTATGTAAGTCAAGAGAATGCTTGCTAGGCAGGTAGGTATTTAAGTCCAAAATAATTTACATTTTAGCAGTGTGATATACAATGCATTCATCTCAAAAAGTAGGTACAATCCATGTTGTATAATACAACAAATGTAGTATGTGTAAATTACACTTTGTTATTAATGTGTTGTCCATCGTTGCATTACATCATTTTTGCAAGTTGTTCAGTAGTAACCGCTTCATCAGAATTACACAGCCACAGTCCAGTAGTGTAATTAATAAATCCTGACTCGCATTATCTCAGCAGATATACTGAAAAAATGGATATCAAACCTACAAATGTCTGTATCTATAGTATAAATTGTGCTACAGGTGCTGTGGTGTATTATATGTGTCTTTAATTCATTCTTGCCTATAACGTGACTTGAATAATTCTTAGAATGGCACCTACACTGCCTACACAAAATCTAGCATACCACTACAAAACCTGTATAGCATCTGCATGCTCTCTTTCTTAAAGATACAAGGAAGTATTTAGTAGTAACTTACAGATGCAGAAAAATACAAGGAAGTATTTAGTATTAACTTACAGATGCAGAAAAACAGCTAATCAGTAGTGCAACTGTGCGTCTGTTCTATAAAAAGTGCACTTAAAAAGAAAAAACATTTCTTTGCCCTAATTTTCATACCTCTTTACATCCTGGATATATCCTTTGAAATTACTTGCTGCAGACTACTATAAAAGTTGCTCAAGCAGAATAGTCTATGAGATATCCCATGATGTTTTTGTTTAGGAGGTTGAGCTTGTGTAGCTTTAATTGTTTAATTTAATGTTTCAATAACTTTGTGACATTGAAACTCTCTGATCAGAAAGCTGGTATGAGATAGCCAGACACCACACGTAACATCACTACTGTAATAATTAATGGACTACAGAGACAACTGGTAGCACCTGTCTACATCTGTTAAAAAAAAGTATTCCAATGTGTATATACATTTATTGTCAGATTTCGTATTCTTTAGAAATGCAAGTCCTATTATTATAACAGCCTTCTAATTAGGGAACATTTATATTTAAAATACATCCCTGATTATGGAATATCGCCTTTCCTTGTTTGGCAGGGTTGAAATCATTCATATTATTGCATTCTTGATGTTTCAGTGTCTTCTTAATCAGTGCTGCCTTTTAAATGAATTTAAGATACTCAAAGGATTTCAGTTTTCACCATAAAGATTTGAGTGCTTGTGTATAGCCTTCATAACAAGCTTGCCAACAGAAAGTTGCTGGAATAATAAGCTTTGTAAAAATATAAGGGCAGTATCTGTCCTTCATTTTGGTCCTTTGTCTCCACATTTTTCTAGCTTTCTTCTTGATTCTACAACTAAGAGGTTGAGAGGTTATGTGTGTGTGTGCATCTGTCTGTATGGATTGGCATAGATAGCATAGATGCTGCCACCTTTTCATAATTTCTAGACTGCTTCTGATTTGTTTACCATGATATAGGAACATCATCCTGTTACTGGATAAGTGTTATGGTTATTCATATTTTACATTAATATCTTAGCCACTATCCCCAGAGTAAACATGAAGAACCACATGTTTCAGGTGAGGTCTGCATTGATTTATGCACCTGCTTATACTGGAGAGATATACCAATAGCTTTATCCTTATCAGAACATGTGACTGTACTAAGACCTGAGGTATTTTGTTGAGGAAGCTATAAGGCTTCTTGAGACTCTTTACATGCTTAGTGAAGATCATACTGAACCAGGCAGTATACTCAATGACAGACTTAAAAAGCATGAGGTGTAAAGTGGGACTAAAACTTCTCTGGACCTTTGGAGATAGAACAAACTATAAATTGTGCAAGATAAAATAATTTTTTTAATTGTCACAGAAATGTGCTTATCAAAGAAGAGTTTAGGTACCCAAGTTCAGTGCCATGGTTAGCCTTTGTGATGCCTTGGACATTTCCTGAGAATGGCACTCCACAGACAAAACTAAAGGTGAAGAAAACCTTTTCCAAAGCTAAAGACAACAATGCTCATCCACTGAGCTCTGCAAATGCAGTACTGCCACTCAAAGAAGCTATGGTATCACCTGCAGTTTTTTAAATGAATGCCACTACTGCCCTTGCACTGTCTTGGCAAGTGCTGGTTGTACCGGGTTCCTATTACATTATCGAAGTTCTGAAACTCCAAACACCATAAGGTCGAAAACTTATGTTCAAAGTTTCAGAACTTCGATTACATAAAAAAAAAAAAAAAAAAAAAAGACATAAAGCCTTGCAAGCAGGGGGACAAGGCCCCTTGCACCCCCCACTCTTTAAATATACCAACTTCGAGATCGCAATACAGTGCAGAAAGGAAATATTTCCCTTTACCGCACTGTAGTGTGATCTCAGAGTTGGTATATTTAAAGAACGTGGGGTGTGGGGGGGGGCACAGCCACCTACATGGGGGGGGGTGCAGGGGGGCTTGCCCCCCCTGCCTACAACAGTTACTTTTTTTTGTTGTTTTTTTTTTTCGTTGTTCGAAATTATAAAACTTCGAACATACAAGTTTGATCTTGTAGTGTTTGAAGTTTTATAGTTTCGACAATGTAATAGAAACCCAGTTGTACCACCGAACATCTGATCCTTTTACATTTTTCTAGTTACAGCTCCCCAAAGTCCCTGATGACTGTCAGATTTCAGTGGAATGTGATTTATGAAATAAGTTGTAGTGATGATAGATTTTCCATTTGTTGGCACTGAGGTTAAACCCATGATTAACACACCAAGCATGTCTTTGATCCTTCCCTTGTTGGTAGATATGAATAGTAGAACTGGATTTAATAACTGCTTCCAATTTGCAGTCATTAGCAAACTTTGTTAGTGAATTTGGCTCACAACTTGTTAGTCACTTGATAGAAGCTTTCATGATAAACAGAAAATGGGAGCCAAAATAGATTCTTGGGAGACACTGCTGAAGACTCAGCTGTTCATTCCACATTGCCATTCCTCCCCACACACTGGACTCTCAAATGTAAGGACCTTTTCTAATGTTTTTCAGCAAAGCACGCATACATTAAAAATAAACAACCTTAGACTTCAATAACTTTAGCTTCACTTCTAAGCAAATAGACATATTAACAAATATTAATTCATAACAGTCGACTTCACTCTATTAGTATTTCAATAAAAGTACTTTTTTTCTGTAGCTTTTTCCGTTTTGGAAAATAACACATGGATTTGGATTAAACTCTTCCCTACTTATCACTTCATATATACCATAAGCAAATCAGTGGTACTTTATAAATCTCATTGCTCAGTCTTTTCTTTTCATCACAACAGCTTTAAATTCTATTGTCATTTTGTAGTTTTTATATACTTTGTCATTTTTGTAATAATTTCCAAAACTCCTATGTTATCTTACTGTTTAAAATTGTGTTGCATAA
The DNA here is from genome assembly GCF_019279795.1 of Protopterus annectens. NCBI lineage: Eukaryota > Metazoa > Chordata > Ceratodontiformes > Protopteridae > Protopterus > Protopterus annectens. The sequence goes on from NC_056749.1 coordinate 346,327,707, forward strand.
TTACATATTTTTGTTAAATCCTGTAACTCTACATACATTTTTCTTGCCTTTTACTTAATTTCTACTTTAACAGACAGTGCTGCATATATATATATATATATATATATATATATATACATATATATATGGTTTACAATCAAAATGTCGACATTCAGTTACATGACAGCCTCCTCCTCGAACATGGTATGAGCAACAGTCGAAAAGTCGACGTCCATGTGTACGTCCATTAAGAAGGAAGTACACAAGGCAAGGACATGAAGCATAGCTGGCAATGGCAGTGGCCAACATTAATATCAACTGAACATTGTCGATGTTGTTGCGTCGACCGTATGACCAACTTAATATGTATGAGTCGAGGATATGCATCGCAGAAATCACCGTTCGCGGTTGTGATTTTTGTGCATTTGATAGTAAACCATATATATATATATATATATATATATATATATATATATATATATATAGGTTCATAGGTTCATACTAGGCTATCTGCCCTAGGGCATTTATAAGCCTAGTCAGAATGTGTTGGACTTTCGCCACCCATTATAAATTTATTTTGCTATGCCCTTTTTCAAGGTTAGTATACTGTGCCTCTGTCTAACAGTGACACAGAAGTGATACCCGGGGTAAACCTACGATCTCCCATCCACTCATCAAGATTCCTCTTGAAAAGAGTCAATGAGGGACTCTGCCTAACCTGGACTGGGATTTTATTCCAGAGTGAAGGGAGCCTCTGGGTTATGAATCTGTCCCTCCAGCATGTCCTATTTATTTCAGTGCTGAGGTTCAAGTCTCTTGAGCGCATAGCTCGATGGGATTTGGATTTTCTGAGGTGCAGCATGTCCATTAATTCTGGGTTGGACATGGCTTTATACGTCAGGCACAGATTGCCTCTGAATAGGCGGTATGCCACTGAGTAGAGCTGGAGTTTCTTTAACCGGGCAGCATATGGCATCTGTTTGAGCCCTTTGATCCTCTTGGTGAGGTACTTTTGGGGTCTTTCCAGTTGCTGCAGGTGTCTGGTAAGGTACATCCCAAAAGGGACATTGTACTCAATTATGGGCCTGATGAGGGATGAGTAAAGAGGCACAATGACCTCCCCTGATCTAGATGTGAATCCCTTCATGATTAGGTGGGCTATATAAAATGTTTTTCTAACCACTTTGGCCACGTGGTTGTCAAATGAGAGATTGCTATCAACTTGGGTCCCCAGGTCCCTAATTACTTCTTCTGTACTTAATGGATTACCACCTATGTGGTAATTTGTGGTCACTTTGTTTTTGCCAAAGGGGATGACTATACACTTTTTGGCATTTAGCTTGAGGCCATGGCTCTGGCACCAGTTGTCTGTTTCTATGAGGCCCTTTTGGAGGATGCTTGTGTCGGCTGGAGAGTCGATTATGGCACCCAGTTTGCAGTCATCTGTGAACTTGGTCAGCCACAGTCCTTCCCTGTTGTCCTGTACCTCCGAGAAATATATACCGAACAAGAGAGGTCCCAGGACTGAGCCTTGTGGGACACCACTTGTTACTGGTTTGGAGTCTGACATGGCTCCAGCAATTCTAACCATGTGGGTTCTGTCCTTGAGCCAGTTTGCAATCCATCTAGTGACATAGGGGGTTATATTTAAGCTGGTGAGCTTATCTATAATGCCCGAGTGGGGTATTGTATCAAAGGTTTTTGCGAGGTCCAGGTAGGCTGTGTGGACCACCTTCCCCTCGTCAATGGCCTTGGTGACTGTTTCAAAGAAATCAACCAGGTTTAAGAGGCAGGATCTGCACTTAACAAAGCCGAACTGGGTAGGATCCAGTGTCTGTAGGTCCCCAATATCTTTATTTATGAGGTCCATGATGATCCTTTCCATAGCTTTGCAGACCAAGCTAGTCAGGCTTATGGGGTGATAGTTTCCAGGATCCGTTGAGGCACCACCTTTATGGAGAGGGACCACTGTTGCCGTATGCCACTCTTTGGGCACATATCCTGTAGTAAGGCTGAGATTGAACAGTAGTTTTATGTTTGGGTTTAGCTCTTCTTGGAGTTCATGTAGGACGCAGCCTGGGACACTGTCTGGTCCCTTTGATACTGTGTTTTTTGCTTTGGAGAGGGCGGCTCTTACCTGAGCATCTGAGATGTCAGGGGGGCAGCACTCTGCTGGGATAGATATTTGCCCTTATGGTGGGGAGGGGGGTGGAGAAGTTTGCGCTGAACCTGTCAGCTAGGATGTTGGCAATGTCTGTGGGTTCAGTGTATTTTTTGTCATTTTGGACTAATTCTGAGCATATCTGGGAATTACCACCCAGGTTCCTAACATAACTAAAGGAAGCCTTGTGATTATCCTTAGTGTCATGTGAAATTTTTCTCTCGAAGCTGGCCTTAGACAATTTTATGAGTGCCTGTAGTTTTTTGCTAATACTGATCAGTGATGCCTTCCCTTTTTAGGATTTTGCTCTATCATTTAGTAGCTTCCTCCTCCTATTGTATAGTTTGTTTGTGGCTGGGGTCCACCAGACAGGACGTCTGCCTTTGGAGGATTGGGTCTTGGTTTTATTTGGGATCGCATGATCCATGCATTCCTGAAGGTGTTCATAGAATGCGTTTATAAAGGATTCTGCCATCTGGACCGTATTTTCCACAGGCCCGGGGGCTTTGAAGGATTCCACCTCAGTTTTGAGGAGTGTGAAATTTGCTTTAGAGAAGTTTTTCACTGTGGTTTTCTGGGCAGGGGGTGGGGTCGGGATGTGAATATCCAGTGAGATTAATTTATGGTCTGATCTTACCAGTGAGGGATACACTTCTGGTCTGGAGCATAGAGTCCCCATGTTGGTGATGATCAGGTCCAGTATGTTTTCCCCTCTTGTGGGAGTGGTAACAAGTTGTTCCATAGCATTTGACTTTATAAATTCTAGGAACCTTTGGGCTAGGGTGTTGGAGCTAGAGTAATGCTCCCAGTCTATGTTTGGGTAGTTGAAGTCGCCCAATATAATGGTGTTTGGAGAGACCTTCATATTTTCCAGTGTTTTATATTTTCACTTTATAATCTAGAAATACTGAAAATTCGAATTTCAGTATCTCAAGACCATAAAGCTGAAAATTCAAAATACCGAAACCCTAAATGCACAAAATTCAATATCGTGACTTTTAAATACACTCTCCACCACATAAAACAAAACACACTCCACCAGAACACAAATACATGAACCTAACCTACATCTAAGCAGGGGGGCTGCACCCCCCCACACCCCCACTACTTATATATACTTATGAAAGCTTAAACAGCTGAAACCGGTCTAGTTTTTGTGCAATAAAATCTATGCATTGGAACCACTCGAGGTGCTGGCTTTATTTTTCAGTATTGGTCAAACAAGCTTGGTTGCCGAGCACCAGTCGTACTTGCTAGCTTGCTCCCTAACTGAATTATATATACTTACTCTGAGTTTGCACTCACTACACACTCTACATTTCCCTCACACAAAAACACATCACATATGTACAAACACCATCATTCTCAACACTTACACACTCAAGCTCTTACTTACATACCGTAACTTACACCTACAACTTCCCAACACACTATCATACACTAAAATCTCTACCCAAAACCCTGAAAATATAACACTTACCTGAATCTCCAGCTATCCATTAACACATCGCACCACCACAACTGCTGATTCAACATTTCCGTATTTGGTTATGTGGACTTTCGTGCAACTGGTGTTTCGATATTATAGTCTCGAGATACTGAAATTCGAGATTTCAGTATTTCGAGATAGTGAAGTGCACACACACACACACATATATATATATATATATATATATATATATATATATGTGTGTGTGTGTACGAATACCATATAAAATTCCAAATGCTACTTTGTTTCTCCATTACACTCCTTAATGTTATAGCTGTAACATAATATTGTTCCGAAGGTTCTCTGCACATGGCAATTTCCAACAGGTCTAGAGACCGGGTCCACATTTATTTAGTTATTTAGAGTTAATCGAATTATTCAACAAACATGGATTAGAACTTCTACATCTTATGTCAAAACACTACCAAAACACGGAGGATTTGTTAATGAGATAAATTACCGTGTTGGACAGAACTATAAAAGCCGACCTGGATTTCAACCGGTATTTGTATGACTATAGAAGGATGTTTTACTAGCATTCATCAACTGATGAAGCAATCGTGAGAAATTAAATTAAAGAAGTTAAAGCATGACCAGACTGATTATCAGAACAAAACTGCATACCCAAATCCACCACCCTCATAGACATGGAACTGGGATAAATTTACAGATAAACCCACAACACAGGAAGAGGATGGTACGACCCAACCAGTTACATCACAACTAGTTCCATCAATGAGTGGACTTGTAACCATCTAAACGAATGTGAATATTAACAAAACAATTCCTGGTTCACCTAACAGAAAAGACTCGTATGCACAAAAGGTTCAGTCCACACATCAAAATTTTCATACCCCCAGGACTCAGAACCACAATCCGAGCAGGAAGAACAAACAATATACATACAACACATGGGGAAGATGAAACAGAAAAGGTAACAGTTTTTCTAGCTGAACAGTTGTCACAATGCTGTATCTTGTTAAACAAAGATGCTGATTTTAAAATTTATATCTACACTGATTTAATTAGAAGCCGTGGTGGTACAGCTGTAGGGTTATTGCCTCACAGCAAGAGGTTCTCCTGTTTGATTCTCGGCTGGAGTGCCTTCTGTGTGGAGTCTGCATGTCCTTCCCATGGTTGAGTGGCCTCCAAAAGACATGCATGAATGGGCATGCCTTTGCTGAAGGTTGGGCGTCGGGCTGGCAACTCGGTACCATAAAAAAAATCGACTGCCAATCATTAGCGGACCAGAGTTCCGCTGTGGTGACCCCTAACCGGGAAAAGCCGAATAGACAAACAACAACACTGATTTAATTGAAAATGAATGGATTGAACTGATGTCTATGGGTTTATCATTTATGCCAGCTTGGCACTTAGATTTACCAAATATTTTGTTAGATCCTAAATGTTACATCATCAAGTTGAATTTGTCCATTTTATTGGGTAATGCAAGTAATTCAATGGTAGATTTTAAAATCCCTAGTGTATATAATCCACCCATTCATCCTACCTTAATGTTATTTGACAAGGAATGTGAATTGGACATCAAGACACTATACAATAACAGAGGAACATTCAATGGAGCTACAAATGTAAATGAGAAGGAAATGGAAATTTTAAATGACTTCAGACATCTCCCTATAAGGGTAATGAAACCGGATAAAGGCGGAGGTCTTGTAGTGATGAGTATAGAAGACTACAATGAGAGAATGAAACAATTACTAGTAGATTCTACTTGCAATAAAATACGTTTGAATGAACTTAATTTGGCATATAGACAAGTTAATTCATATTTTAATGATATGTTCATTCAATCTTCAATTGATATCCACATGTTTAATTACATTACTGCTTTATACCCGAGAATACCAAGGGTACTTGGATTACCTAAATTGCATAAAAATATTGACAATCCTCCAATGCATATTTTAGTGGATCCAAGTTATTCCATTACATATGCGAGTGCAAAGGTAGTCGATTCAATTCTCAAAAAGTATATCAAAAAAGAGAAACAAATATGTTGGGACTCATGGTCTTTCTTAGAAGACCTGAATAAACTAGAATACAATGAGGACTACAACTTTGTGACTGATCTGCGCACCTCAGTACCCCATTTGGAAGGCATCAAATGAGTGTCGGCCCAAATGAGGCAAGCAGGAGGTGCCCCTGAAGAAATTAAATTGGTTGAGGAACTTTTAGATATTATTTTGTCTTTCAGTTTTGTGTCATTTCATAGTGAGGAACTTTTAGACATTATTTTGTCTTTCAGTTTTGTGTCATTTGATCATCATTATCATTCTCTTTCGGCTTTTCCTGCTAGGGGTCGCCACAGCAGATCATCTCTTTCCATTTTTTCCTATCCTCTGCATCTTGCTCTGTCACACCAACCGCCTGCATGTCCTCTCTCACCACGTCCATAAACCTTATCTTAGGCCTTCCTCTATTCCTCTTACCTGGCAGCTCCATCCTTAGCATCTTTTTCCCAATATACCCATCATCCCTCCTCAGCACATGTCCAAACCAACGCAATCTCGTCTCTCTTACTTTGTCTCCAAACTGTCCAACATGAGCTGACCCTCTAATATACCGATTCTTAATCCTATCCATCCTAGTCACACCGATTGCAAATCTTAACATCTTTAACTCTGCCACATCCAGCTCTGACTCCTGCCTTTTGTCAATGCCACTGTCTCCAACCCATATAACATAGCTGGTCTCACTACACTCTTGTAGACCTTCCTTTCACTCTTACGGATACCAGTCTGTCACAAATCACTCCTGACACTCTTCTCCACCCATTCCACCCTGCCTGTACTCTCTTCTTCAACTCTCTTCCACATTCACCATTACTCTGAACTGTTGATCCCAAGTACTTAAACTCGTCCACCTTTACCAACTCTACTCCCTGCATCCTCACCATTCCTCTACCCTCCCTCTCATTTACACACATATATTCTGTCTTAGCCCTGCTGACCCTCATTCCTCTGCTCTCTAGAGCATATCTCCACCTCTCCAGAGTCTCCTCAACCTGATTCCTACTCTCACTACAGATCACAATGTCATCTGCAAACATCATAATCCACGGGGCTTCCTGTCTGATCTCATCTGTCAACCTGTCCATCACCACTGCAAATAAGAAAGGACTCAGAGCTGATCCTTGATGTAATCCCACCTCCACCTTAAACGGATCTGTCACTCCCACTGCAGTCCTCACCACTGTCACACTACCCTCGTACATATCCTGTACCACTCTTACGTACTTCTCTGCCACTCCCGACTTCCTCATACAATACCACAACTCTTCTCTAGGCACCCTGTCATATGCTTTCTCCAAGTCTACAAAGACACAATGCAACTCCTTCTGACCTTCTCTGTATTTCTCCATCAACACTCTCAGAGCAAACATTGCATCTGTAGTGCTCTTTCCTGGCATGAAACCATACTGCTGATCACTAATGATCACCTCCGTTCTTAACCTTGCTTCCACTACTCTTTCCCATAACTTCAAGCTGTGAGTAATGAGTTTTATCCTCTGTAGTTACTGCAACTCTGCACATCACCCTTATTCTTAAAGATAGGTACCAAAACACTTTTTCTCCACTCCTCAGGCATCCTCTGACTTTCCAAAATTTCATTAAACAATCTAGTTAGAAATTCCACTGCCATTTCTCCTAAGCACCTCCATGCTTCCATTGGTATGTCATCTGGGCCAACAGCCTTTCCATTCTTCATCCTCTTCATAGCTGCCCTTACTTCCTCCTTGCTAATCTGTTTCACTTCCTGATTCACTATCCCCACATCATCCAACCTTCTCTCTCTCATTCTCTTCATTCATCAGCCTCTCAAAATACTCTTTCCATCTACTCAACACACTCTCCTCTCTTGTGAGTACCTTTCCCTCACTATCCTTTATCACCCTTACATGCTGCACATCTTTCCCAGCTCTGTCCCTCTGTCTAGCTAATCGGTACAGGTCCTTTTCTCCCTCTTTAGTGTCCAATCTCTCGTACAACTCTCCATATGCCCTATCCTTAGCTTTCACCACCTCTCTCTTTGCCATGCGCCTCATCTCCTTATACTCATATCTACTTTCTTCATCTCTTTGACAATCCCACTTCTTCTTCGCCAGCCTCTTCCTCTGTATACTCTCCTGTACTTCCTCATTCCACCACCAGGTCTCCTTGTCCTCCTTCCTCTGTCCAGATGTCACACCAAGCACCTTTCTAGCAGTCACCCTTACTAGTTCTGCTGTAGTTACCCAGCTATTCGGTAACTCTCCACTGCCTCCCAGTGCCTGTCTTAACTCTTCCCTAAATTCCACTTCACAATCACCCTTTTTTAACTTCCACCATTTAATCCTTGGCACAGCTTTCACATTCCTCCTCCTCTTCTTGATCACCAACGTCATTCTACATACCACCAATCTATGCTGCTTAACTACACTTTCCCCTGCCACCACTTTACAGTCTCCAATCTCCTTAAGACTGGCCCTCCTACATAGTATATAATCAACTTGTGAGCATCTTCCTCCACTCTTGTACGTCACCCTATGCTCCAACCTCTTCTTAAAATACGTATTCACCACAGCCATGTCCATCCTTTTCGCAAAATCCACAATCATCTGACCTTCTGCATTCCTCTCCTTAACACCATACCTACCCATCACTTCCTCATCCCCTCTGTTCACTTCACCAACATGCCCATTAAAGTCCGCTCCAATCACTAGCCTCTCACCCTTGGGTACACTCACCACAACTTCATCCAACTCACTCCAAAATTTCTCTTTCTCTTCCATCGCACACCCAACTTGAGGAGCATATGCACTAACAACATTCATCATTACACCATCAATTTCAAGCTTCATAAACATCAATCGGTCAGACACTCTCTTCACGTCTAAAACACTCTTGGCATATTGTTCCTTTAGTATAACCCCTACCCCATTTCTCCTGCCATCCACACCATGATAAAACAATTTGAACCCGTTTCCTAAACACCTGGCCTTACTTCCCTTCCATCTGGTCTCTTGCACACAATATATCAACCTTCCTTCTCTCCATCATATCAGCTAGCTCTCTTCCTATACCAGTCATACTGCCAACATTCAAAGTTCCTACCCTCACTGTTTCCTACTCAACACTGTTGAGTTTTGTGTCATTTGATATTGAATTATAAAATTGGGGTAGCAATGGGCTCACCGTGTGGAGCAAGTTTTGCGAACATTGTGTTAGCCCATTGGGAGAATGAATATATTTTTAAACAAATGAACATAAAGACCCAGATTATTACTACACACGATTTTTGGATGATATTTTCATCATTTTAAAAGGTGACATAACAACAGCTAACGCTATAATTCAATATTTGAACAACAACACATACTTTTTACAATTTATGAAAAATCTTGATACTGAATCTATAACGTATTTGGATGCTGACCTTAAAAAAGACAGCAATCTGTTAGGTTATAGAGCTAGAATCCATCGAAAAACAATGTACTCAAACACCTTCTTGCATTTCACCAGTTCCCACCCTTATGAACAGAAAAATCAGTTGTAAAAGGCTAGTTGGTAAGGGCTGCAAGAATGGTGTCTTTAGAGAATGATTTTAAAGATGAATGTGAGAATTTGAAACATATGTTTTTGAAAAGAGGCTATCCAAGTGGACTAATGTCAGAATTATAGTGAGGTCCAAGATAAAAGAAACATAGGCATATATCAACCTATTTTGAAAACAAGACTCCTTAGTGAATCTTACAAAAAATATGAATAGTTCACATTGGTGACAACACGCATACCTCAAATTATGTAGATACAACTGTTAAATCAATCAACATCAGTAGTCCCACTTATGTTTTATTACTACTTTTAGTATTCAAGCGATAGAAGTCAAAAACATTGTAACTAATAACTGGAACTTAATTAGTATGGATAAAGAGTTCCTAACTAAAATTGGTGACCACCCAATAGTAATTTTTAGGAGAGGTTTTAATTTAAAGAACCAGATAGAAAAAACACTTTCTAACTTGGTACGTAATCCAGGTATGTTTAAATGTGAGATGTGTAATTTCTGTAAGTGGATAGAGACAGGGAACAAATTCCAGTTGCAGAACTATACACATTATACACATAAGAAATATAATTGCAACTCTAAATTTGTTGTTTATTTAGCTCCGTGTCAATTTTGCTCCGCTTTTTACATCGGGAAAACCAAGCGTAAACTGAAAGAGTGGATCTATGAGCATTTGTATTTCAAGTCAATCCACATTCAAGGGGAGGTCCGACCACTATTTTGTTAGAAAAACTAAAGTTATTGTGGCAGTTACGGACTAATGCATCCACTTAACCAAGTTTAAATGAAACTTGTTCCATTTTATGCTATTTAAAGTTGAAAAGTTTAACTGGATGAAGTGTGGAATGCTCAGTTTAGAAATACGGTATGATTGGATTTTTAAGTAAGAATTAAAATTAGTATATTAACATACATACTGTTGTTTACATCTATTACATATATATATTATTTCTTACAATTAGGTTTACATATTTATAAAATATGCTTTTTTAATTCCGATATGCCTACATGACGGTTGTTGTTCTTGATTTGGCTGTTTTATTTGTAATTAACTTAATTTTTTCCTTATTTGTGTATTATATATTTTATCTCATTTGTGATGTGCTTTTAAAAGATTTGAATTTTAAAGAGTTAATTTGTGAAGTAATTAATTAAGTAAATGAGAACATTCACATGACCCGAATATATTTAAGGGCTCTTTGAAATCCTGTATTTTATCTGAAGAAGTCTGTTTATTTAACCAGACGAAAAGTGCTTAATGTTAATAAATTCTGTGTTTGGCTGTGGACATCATTTCCAGTGCTTTTTTGTTCTTGAGTCAGTGTTTTTCATTTATTCTTAGTTTTTATAGCTGTGTGGATGTTATAGTCCTCTCTTTCACAATACAGAAGGTTGAATTATTAACTATTCTCCATAGCAGAACAAAGCACTTGCTCTTTTTGTTGTACTGGATGTCAAAAGGTTGATTCAGAGAGATGCAGAATTAGCACAGTGCTGAATGAAATTAAATTTTGCTTTGAACATCTGTGAATTACCCATCTGAGAATGTGGTATAACTGTGAAAGGTCGCCCCACTCAAAAAACGGGAAGCACTGAGCTTTAGTGATTCATGTCTGCTTAGTTCAGTTAGCAGCAGACCATGTTATGCTGTATATTGACTTACAGGTGTCAACAGTGGGTGTCTATGTCTACTAGCCATGCACACTTTTCTTGCCCTTCTCAGATATTGTGCCATATAGACTTATGTCACTCATCATATTACATAACTTTCTAGATGGTGTCTCAGATGTTATGCAGTACAGGCTTGTAAGGCTAATTGTACTGCATAACTTCCCAGATGGTGTAGTGTAGTGTTCCAAGTTGTATAATGGCTTAATTTACATGGTCAGCCCACAGGCATTACCGTGTAATTTAGAAATATTGAGCAATCCCTGCACTGCTCTTTTGTAAGCATTAACTTTTGCCAGGCTTAAATAACTTGGTCCACTGTGTTTTACAACAAGTATTTCCAGGGCACAGAACATTGCTATTTAGCATAGACTACTAAATTGGAATTATCTGTTATCATAAAGCTTAGTTAATGTGAGACAAACTTTGTAAAATCACTGCAGAGGGGCTTTCTCTGAATCAGAAATGGCTACCACCAGTGGAAAAATGTCCATGTTCAGATTTATTGCTGCCAGTAGCTTTTTCTGATTTCCACAGATTCCCTTGTTTCACAAGTTACACTTGTATACACTTCTTGTCCGCATTATACATGGCATTTAGGCTGCCCTACATACCTTATTATTCAGCATTCCCTCTCCAAACCAAACAATGTCAGGCACACATTGAAGTCATTGTTCATGTGTTACTCAGCTATAATATCCCAGGTCCAAATCTATAATTATTTTGGTTCTGTTTGAACCAAACAATATCATTTCAATGATTTCATGTAAGGAGTTACTCCTTTGGCTGTAAACAATACTTACAAATTTCTAATAGTCAGTTCCACAAACAAGCATTGATTTCATGGTTGACATTTCTCTCTCCTTTTTTCTTTTGTTGTTACTGCTGAAACCTTTCTAACTCTGTGTTGTCTCTACTTCCCTTTCTAAACCAGACAACTTTAAACACTATAAATTATAAATCGGCTGCATTACTCTGTGATATTCAACATGAGGATTACAGCCTTATGGCTTATATCCTACAGTGTTTAAAGTGATTTTATTGTGCATTTTGAGGAAAAGTTTTTTTTCTATGTATTTGTTTTACAGACTACTTATGCCAGCCCTCCCTAGGAACCTGTCATTGGCTTAACCATGGAATGATCTTCCAGCTTCTATATTATTACTTACAGCCACAGAAGGAAAAATAAATAGTAAAGAATCTTAGCTATCACATCAGGACATCAGGATACTGAAGTGTCACAGTCACATATGGGTGGATCTCCTGGCCATTTCTTGTTCCACAGACCATTCATCTTCTTCCTTGATTCTCTGTTTTGTAGTTCCTATAGCTGCAAGACACTGGTTAGACACATCCTGTGTAGCTTTTGCAGACAGACAGGACAGACAAAACAGCAAACAGTGGTGGTGTGTGACACAAGAGGGGGTGAACACCTTGGAAGGGGAGGGTGCTTTGGAATCCCAGTCTCAAGTGCCTGCACAAGATAGCAGCATGACAAATTAGAGGCACTCCTATCCTTTGCAGCAATAATGTAATGACACAGCTTCAAAGAACAAAATATCTGACAACTGTAGCACCATGCCATATTCATTCTTTACAATATCATGTAGCTTCTGTCGTCATATAGTCAGGTGTTCAAAACCCAAATTGATTATAAGCACTGCATATCCTAACGCTGTTACTCATGAATGATATTCACAACCGTTATGTGTAGAATTACAGTGGGTGAACCTCCCCAACCCTTTTATCTCGTGCAAATTATAACACAGTTAAATGATGTAATGACTTCACATAGGTGGGGTTTCACAGTTTGAAGACTTCCACTGCAGTGCATTTGATTTATACAAATGTTGATAATCAGTGGTCTTACATAGCTTGTTCTTCAGTTCCAGCAAAGGGCAATATCCTATGAATTTACTGACATTACAGAAACAACACTTCATTAGGTTATTCTTTTCTACTTTTACTTTGGAGAAAGAAATATAAAGTAATTTTGTAATTTCCTGCCAGTGAACCAGTTGGATTGTGAATGATGAAGTGTAACTGATCCTGTATCACATGCATTCAGTAATGACATATAGCATAGCTACACAGAACAGTATGTTTCAAACCTGGGACATTGTTCCTGTATAAAAAAGGAAAAGCTTCCTTGGCCAGAACAATTGATATTGCAATGCTCAGTTTTGTGTGAACATTAACGTAGTTACCTTCTTGTCATCATTCTGACAAAGTAATTTTGTGCAGATTATCCTCAAATGTCCTTTATTATGTCACAGATTAATTTCATGTATTTGTGAGAAGATCCATTGCTATCTCTTGTGGCAAATCCAGTCAGTATAGAGCTCTGTAGAGTGTGTGGTATAATGATGTGGTTTGAATGTGGTAACATCTGTCTGTCACATAACTGTGTCAGATCAGAGTGGCTTAGGCAAAGGAAGTATTTATTGCACAGTTAGAGGGCAATAGTTTTAAGGCATCGTCCTCTATGGTACGGGATCCATACCCATTAAAATAGAGAAGTGCTGTAAGCCATTCAAGTGTGTTCATCATGACACACAGAATATGCCTATTTCTGTATCATTACAGGTTGATGCACTACTTTCTGATACTAGTCCTCATAGCCGGCTTTAGGCATAGGCCAAGTAGGTGGCCGCCTAGGATGCTGCTCTAGCAGGAACACTTTTCCAGCAAATTGGATGATGTAAATAGACCAAGGCATAATAGCTGGTTATCTCACACCAGGTGGTGTGGGGGAGTGTGTGCTGTGGACCCCTTTTGCCTAGGGTATCACTTGACCTAAGGTTGACCTTGCTGGTCCTGGCATGTGTTTGAGTCTGGCAAGATGTAAATGTAGAGTATGGTATTGAGTGTTCACAGACATTATTAATTTCTTAATAAGAATGCACTGTACTACATGTCTTCCTCCAAGCATTTATGCATTACTGTACTTTTGCCCTTGCAGTGCACAGCTTTATTGGATATGATGACGTATCTGTCTCCCCATATTTTATATTGCCAGATCATCATAAAATGGGATTGGGTATGTATTTGGCTACTTGTGTGTTTGTGTTGCTTACATGCTGTTATACGGTGCTCACTCTAATGCCTTGTGAGCATGCCCAGTATAACCCTGGAGACCTCAAAATACTGCAATGTCATCTGATCTGTGTGATATCTGTCATTTGTGCATTTTGATTTGCTATTATATTACTGTTTATCATGCACATGTATATAAAAAAACATGCTTGGTAATATACTCCTATCTCTGGTGCCCAATGACAACAAATGGTAAAACATGTCCCTTTCTGCTGCACGGCTCATGCTTTCTTTATGCAGGATAAAATGGAGGATACAGCACTATAGTTGGTTCTCTCGCATACATTCCCTGTATTTACATGTCATATTGAATAACTGCACTTTATGTGAATAGCCCCTAATATGTCCACTGTCCTTGCTAACTGGTTATCTCAACATGGTTTGTTATTAATATTAATATCATACTTAACTCCCCTTTCTTACAATATTAGACTGTGCCCTCTCACATTCAAAGTTATTATGTCTGTTTTAAGTTATGTACATGGGTAATCAATTGGAATCAGGATTATTTATTCTTACCATCAATTTGGAGGTCTTTCTTTAAAAAATGTTTCTCTGTGACACCATCACTTTTGCATGCATTAACTCAATACTTTTTTCCACTTGCCTCTGCACTATTTACATTGTCTACATATCCCAGCTTCATGTCTGCTGAATCTAAATTCTTAAAACCACTTGCCCTTACCTCATACAGGCTGTCCACTCATGCTTGCATAATACATTTACCTACATGCCAAGAGTTTTGTTTACATTGTGTTCGCATGCTCCCTACTATTGTTTTATGGCTGCCAACACTGCTACTGGCCACAAAACAATGCTTCAAATCATATAACTGTGATGAGCAGCATGTGAGATGCCTACATGACTGGTAATGAATCCCAGGACCAATTTTACAATGTTTCAGCTACTAAGAACAGCAAACACAGCCTGCAAACTACTAATCATAGCAAGATGCACAGCTAAGACTGGAATCAAACCCACAGCCATTATCACATGCTATCTGAAAAGAAAGATATTACTGTGTAGAGCCATTCTGACAATCCCTATGAAAATAGTCTTCAAACACAGAGTAATGATATGTGAGAGATAACTGCATGGTTTGCTGATTGATTGTTTCCATTATAATGTTCTAGGTATTGTTCTCAGAATTACAACAATGACACACATTACTAATTATTTCATAATAACCAACCAACAGGAAAATCAAACCACAGCCATCACCCATGCAGTGTGAAAGGCTTTTGTACAATATGACTGAACACTGTAATCAAATGCACATTGAAGTTTTCATACTTGGTATATCAATAAAACAGATCTGCTGCAGAAATTTACAATGAAAACATAATGTTGCAAATACATGCTTTCCCCTTTTAATAGCATTTTATGCAAAACATCAACAAGTACTCCCCAGAAATGGTGTTACACTAGATGACCACAAGGTGAGCTACTTGTACAAATCCATACAGTATTTTGTGCACCAACACAGTAATAGTATCAAACATTCATGCTGCTACCTATGAAGTATTGGTCTATGCTTTAGCTGTAGTCTTGCACTTGCACACTAAGTATACTACAGTATAGTACAGAAGCTGAACAGTATCATAACATGCAACCCTCTTCTTTATGAATCAGGTGTACTCACTTTGGAGAGTTCTATGTCACTTTGTCCTCTTTCAGTACAGCTGAACATTCTCTTCAATAGCTTCAGGCACTGTAGAGACAGATTGCATGTGGAAGTAAGACCAGGTTAATCTGCAGGATATAAATGATTGATGCTCAATAACTTCAGCCTCACATTGGGTTAGAACATCAAGCTAGTTGTTTTTAGGTCACAATAGCAGTAAACATTGCTGTCCCATGCTGTGTGCTTCTCTTTCTAACCCAAACTATTCTAGGTGGAGTAGGTGTAGTAACATGTTTTGTAGGCTTGGTACTCAAATTTACTTGCAATTTGCTATGTACAGCCCTGTACTGAGAACCATCATGGACCTCCTGTTGGATCTTCTGACTATAATCTTTGTGTAATAGGTGGTGGAAAATCTTGCTTTCTTACACACCCATTTTCCTCCACATACCATTTCTTTACTCTAAAAGCAACACTATCTTCTCCTTTACTTACCATGTCTGACTAGATGAGAAACTGCAGTGAAAAATGACACATACTTTGAGCTCGTATATTTTTGAGTTTGCCAACTGATGAACAATAATTGGCACCTCTTTGTGTGATGAGTAATAGGACATATCAATATATGAAATGTTTTTAACGTACAGACATTACAAAGTTTGGAACCTGGCAGTCCTGAATGCTGTTAATAAACCATGCACTATAGTGACATGTAATTTCTGTTTGGTTAGAGCTGGAATTACAGCTATCCCCTGGAAGCATGGTATTACTAGTGTATGCATAGTGCTTGCCCACAAGTGCCCAGGTAAGTGCAAAATGCTCAGGTTAACTGAATGCATCAATATGCCACAATCTGGAAATTGAATCAGAAACAAAAATGAGATGAGTCATTATTTGCATAATCAGAACACCCAGATACCCAAGCGTCCATGACTTAAGAATGAGGATAGCACTGAGCTCCATCTTTGTGTGAATCTCTGAATATTTGCTAAGATGAAGTAAACGTTACTTTGTACAAAAGACAAACTATCACTTTGTGCAACATAACTGCTACATTTTACAAGGTCACTTTAAGGATAGCTGTTGTTTACTGGTATTGTAATGATCCACATAAAGAAATATATTAGACAATACTTTTAAGGGTTATTTAAGAGGTGTATTGAAAACCACCCCTCATCATACATTGGTATAGGTCACAGGTGTGCCATATGTGAGAGTCATAGTAACTGCCTGAAAACCGCAGACATATTGCAAATGATAACCTCTGTATTTCATATCACCTGGCAGTTGATATGTTGCCCTTTGTGGTTCATGTACCTTCTTCCCAGCTGCCTAGCTTGGTCCTTTATTTCATTGTGGGTAAAGTCTACACACCCCAGTATGTCATGGAAAGTAGTAGATAGGGACCACATTTGCTCCCCTCTACGCTGATCCATGACATGAAGAAACTGATGGAGATTTATCAAGACAGATGCCTGAAATATCCCCAGATGGTCACTGAAAGATCCCTGTAGCTAAAATACATAAGATCACAAATACCTCAGTAATCACTAATGTAGCACAATGCCCATGAGGCTGCAGATGAAGCATACACTATTTGGGATGGTTACTTTTTAATGAAAATAATACAGTATAGTAGTATTAAGTAAAACACTTCATCTTTGTGTCACTGTGTCTTTGTACATAACCTATAATAATTCTACCAATGTTTTCAGGATGCTCAATCATCACAGAATCACCCAAATCATCTTTCTTGGGACCTTGTCATATGCTTTCTCCAAAACTTTGGAATGTCCAGTTTGACTCCAGGATCTCCAGCTTCATCTCTACTATCTGTGTTACTGCTAACATTGGGTCAGTTTCTCTGTATCCTGATCTGAAAATGAACCGCTTATCTCCCAAATTTTTTTTTAGTAAAACTACAAAACACCACCCATTTAAAGTCTCACATTCTGCTGTCCACCCTCCCTCAAAAAAAAGTTAACATTCCTCCTATTCAGCTGCCTCACTTTTCCAGCAGTAACACATAACACTAATAAACCACTTTCTGTCCTAACTACCTGCCTTTACTCCTCCTACTAACACCCATTGCTATCCCTCAAAACAATACATTCCATAATACTCATTCTGACAAGTATTCCTCACTCATGCTTCACCCAGACTTATTTCATGCTACTAGACTATATTCTGTTCTTTAAATTAACCAGGCCATACATATCCTCCATTAATGTATCTTACCACTTTTTTACTCCTGCAACACTCTCAGTTACTTCCACATCTTATACATATACTTCTTGCCCCTACACCTTCTCAGGCATCTGAACATACTTAAACCTGTCATACCCCTTCTTTGTCTTAAACGTAACATCAAAGCTAATAAGGTCCATCTCTCACTCTCCTGTAGTTATTTGCACACTATCTCTGTCATGCTCACCACTTCTTCATGCATTTTTCCTTTCAATTTCAAAATTATTGCATCAAGAGGCCTCTACCTACTGCTTAACTAGATTAAACTATCTAGCCACCCTGGCCCAAACACCCATCACCCATGGGTTAATTATTATTGTGGATACCACATCATAACTCCACTAAAGCACATCAACAACCACTGCATTACAGGTATTGTATAATACTTTGAGAAATGTCATTCTAAAACATTTCTCTAAGAAACTCAGTCTCCCAGACTTTCAGATGATTTCTACCCACCCTACCTTGGAAACAGTCTGCAAAAATTACTTCACTTGGAATTCACTATAGATATATAGATGTATATATAGATATTATCCAATACCACTTTTTTTCTCAAACTCATCATGGCTTCAGGACTTGGAGTATAACAGCAGCTATCTGGACACTAACTGACAGCATCTTCTTGGAATGGACTAAGGCCTAATTAATTGAGCAATATTTTATCAGTTTCACCAGAGACTTTGATCTTGTTCATCCCACAAGATCATTAGCCCTTTACAGATGACTTTGAGGAAAACATGAAGACCTATAAGAAGACCATCTCACTGAAATATGCATAAGAGGAGTGTCACTACCCTGTTTCAAAATTAACCTAACTGCCACTTCTGAATGATAACTCATCAACTTCTCCATCAATCTCTCTGCAGAAAGGTGTCACCCAAGGGATATATTCTTGCACCTGTCATCTTTTCTATGTACATTAAACCCTCCCTCTTATCTTACTTAATCATCCTCTAATGTTTTACACTGATTACATATCCCTGCTCTGCTACAGTAATTCTCTCTCCAACTTAAATTTCAAGTTGAATTTCATGCCCTTATTCAAACAATCATTTTTAAATCATCTAAAGAAAGCAATACTGACTGATACTACACCAAAGTTCACGTCAATCTTTAAACTTCTACAAATCCTCAAACATCTGATAACATCAATACTTTCCAGTACTTTTGGACCCCTTCCTAAATTTCACAAAAAGAATTCTATTTTAGACAAATAGGGTCTGCCCTTTTCTTCCAAGGCCTTGTAGGAATGCCATAATTAAAGGGTTTTTAGTGATTCAGAAAGAATATGGTATCCTCCTCACTGCTGCAGTCTCTAGAAGAAATGCATCCACCATTCAAACCATCTCAAATGTCATGTGTAGGCTCTTTTCTTTTTCACCAAGAAATGAACACAACTTTGTGTGGATTCCATAAATGCATTCGTACTTTGCACTGCATTAGAAACTGTAAGTTGTATCACCTAACAGCATGCGCCTGGGACTGGTTCTGTTTGGTGAAAAAGTTCATTGTTGGTGATGCTGTATTAGTGATCAACTATTATGAGACCAAGAAAGATAGAGTAATTGTTTTATTCCTATCTGAATCGTGGAAGATACTTTGTATTATGTTTTTACCCTTCTCTCTCTCTCTTATTTTTATTATTTTCTTTTAAATACATTCAGGTACCGTTTCATTTTCCCAGTGGAAAACTAAAGAATAAGTTATTTATGAATGTATTTATTGACATTTGATTACTGGAAAAGTACCACTAAGAAGAAGTCCTTTTTCAGCAGAGGACCGGGAAGAAAAGCTCCAAATTATCACAAAACATTTTAAGAACAATAATTTTGCAATCTTAAAAAATCTGCAGTTTAAATAATTATAACAAATTAGACATAATATAAAAATATTGAATAATAATCTATTTTTTTTTACTTTCTACATCTCAGTTAGCCATGAATTCATTTTTAGTAGTTCAGGAAACCAAATTGTCACATTTATTTTGAATGGTTTAAATAAAAAAGCAAACTGTATATTTTCCTCTTTTAACTGAATTAACCCTACTACCTCAAATAATTCTAAAGAAAGAATCCATTATATTTTTTCCCACACTTCTAGTATTTTGTGTGTGTGTGTGTGTGTGTGTGTGTGTGTGTGTGTATATATATATATGTGTGTGTGTGTATATATATATATATATATATATATATATATATATATATAATGTGCTGCGGTAGCATTGTCGCCTCACAGTAAGACGCTGTCCGGTTCGATTCTCAGCTAGAGCGTCTTCTGTGTGGAGACGTGCGTGAATGGGTGTACCTTCGTTGAAGGTTGTGCATCAGGCCTGGCAAGCTGGTACGTAAAAATCAACTGCCAGTTATTAGCAGACCAGAGTTCCGCTGTGGCGACCCCTAACCGGGAAAAGCGGAAAGACACAAACATACACACACACACACCCACATACTCTTACATACGTTCTAATTTCCAGCAATACGTAATTTAATTAAGTAGATGCTCTATGTATATGACAAATTAAATTTAGTTTGAGCATGTATTTATTAAGTTAACATTTGCTAAGAGTATCTGCAATGGTCCAACAATCATTTTCAGGCATGACCTGAGCAAGATGCCATGAGCAACACAACAGTGTTTGTACAATAAAGCTATAACAATACCATTTTAACTATTTCTTTTGACATTCTTTATTCTGCATTTTACCTCCCTGTTTTATACCTAGGTTTTTCTTTGTGTTCAAAATAAAAACATATTTCTTCTCTAATTACTTCTGTCCAGCATCTCTACATTTATTTTTTATTTTTCAACTGAACATCTCGGTCTCTTTTCTTATCGCCATGATTACATTTTGCCTCTATTTCTTGGAGACAGTTTCCAAAAAATCAGGATAGTGCACAGTAGAAGGCATCTGTCACAATATTCACACTACCATCATCCCTTCCATGAGACCCCCCCCCCAAAAAAAAAATGGGGAGGACATGCAGGAGGAGTCAGGTGAAGATACAGAAATTTTTCCTGGATATCTTTTCCAAACACATCTCTCAGTAGGAATCATAAATAATGTGACTCAAAAGCACTCCAAGGTGAGGACTTACATTATCTGTCCCAGGCATACGCTGAGACTTGCTGTGCCCTCCAGTGAAATCATTTTCTTACTCTGATGCTGTCTGATCAGCACAGTACATACAACTGCTGACTGGCACACAGACTTTTATATAACGGAAGATGGAGGATTCTCCTATAAACCCTTTTGTAGAGCTGCTTCATGTGTCCTGTTCTAACACATCTGGGGACATTATGGATCAAAAAAGAACCGTAGGCATATGTCAGGGAACAGCTGTGCAGGGCTAAGGTGTTATGTGCCTCCAGTATACCTCCTAGTGCTGATTGTAATTTTTTACTCAGTTCTTTAAGGAGTTAAGCTCTATGTGTAGTTTCTTTTATCATTTGATGAATGTGTTGGCACTGAAGAGAAGTAAATAATCTGCTTTCATTGTTATGTCTAGTTTTAGGAGATTAAGGTTTAGGTTATTAAGGAAAAAATATATAGGCAATGAACAAACCCATTTGAAGCCAAGAAACTACACCAGGATCAAAGATCATGGATTCTATTTTAAGAAGTACAGTGTGACTGGCAGAATCAAAGGCTTGGTCTAGTAAATAAAACATTGTTAATGTTTCTGAGAACAGTATTTGTCACTTTGTAGATAATGGTCATGCTACTGAAGTCTAATCTAAATCTATGATGGACATAGGTTAGGAGACCATGCAAATTGTATGCAGATTACTTTTCCAAAAATGTTAAAACAACGTGGCACACATTTGAAATTGGCTTAAAGTCATGAGGTTTTTTTTTTGTGTTGACAACTTTAGCTAGTAGCTTTATATAGGTATGCATGTGGCATGACTTGCAGTGAGTTAGAGGCTGAAAGTTTAAGATAATGGTTTGTAAATAAGACAGTGGGCCATTCTTAGAAAGGCTGGTTGTGATTGTATATATTTTGAGCCTGTCTTTATATCTATATTGCTGAGGATTTTTTAAACTAATTTGGGATAGATCTATTTAAAGTGAAATGTTGATGGTAAGCCTAGGTGAGAAGTAATGTGTGAAGCAGTTTAGGTAGAGAAAGGTCCTGTATGTGAGGGATTTGTAGGACTTGTCGGAGGTGAGGTAACTGATCTGGCTAATGTGGTAGCTGCAGAGGAACCTTTTGTGAGAAGGACATTGTAAAAATCATTGGCAAAGAAGATGCTGGTAAAGGAGCTGAATTTATTGTTAGAGCAGGTTATTTAGCCTGCTAAATCCTTTGTTTTTCCAAAAACATATTGAACATGAAAACATGACAGTTTGCTTTTCCCTAAAAAGAATGTGATTTGACTGAGTTAGTTACCCTATTCTGTGTTCTTAAGTGTGAATAGGTCTAATGCAAAATTCTCATATGGGGTCTTGTCTTCCAGTCTCATCTTTATTTATCTCGATGCTTAAGCAGAGCATTTAATATGGTGGCAAGACAAGGACACCTCTCTGGAAAAGAGTAATCGGTGATAAAAGTGGGATTGTAAGATATCTAGCTTTAAATTATCAATTGAACAGAAAAGGACAGTGGTCTCTCAGGTTGTTTGGTTAAACTGATAGGGCTGTGCATCACTGAAATATGGTGATAGGTATAAAGTCAGCCATGGAATCCTGACTACTTAGTTTATTAGATCTACTAGATTTTTATAATGATTATGAAGGTCCAAGTGTGCTAAGCAGCTTATGTAGGTAATAGCTGTTTGCATGAGTTAAAAATCAGATGGAAATCACCCAGAATGATGACATTGTTTTTAGTGCCAGATAGGAATACCTAGTGTATAGCCTGCTTCATTAACCATAAACTAGATTGTGGTGTATATAGACTACAACAATATCTAAGCTAGTGCATTTATTCAGCTGTAGATGAGCCATCAACTAGATTTGAGCACACTGGGGCAAGGATTTGCCCTAGTAAGATTTGAAATGTTAATTTTTTTTTCTTACTGCATGTGAGCAGTAACATGCGACCACCTATTGTGATACCTTGCCTTTTGCCAAAGTGCAGGAAGTAGTTGTCAAGGATGAAATCTGAGGGCTGGAATTCATCCTAATGTTATGTTTCCGTTATGGGTTGAATATGAGAAGTTTCACCAACTAGTCAGACTTGTAGCTTTGGCACATTTTTATGGATACTGTTTATGTTTACTAGATTGTAAGATTTTTAGCTTTAAATTATCAAGTAAACAGAATAGAGCAGTGATTTGTTAGGTTGTTTGGGTGTACTGATAGGGCTGTGCATCATTGTGATATGGTGATAGGTGCAAAGTCAGGCACGCAATCCTGACTACTTCGTTTATTAGATCGACTGAATTCATATAGAGGAAATGGCTTGTGAGAGATGGAGCTGGAGCAGGGTTTTGTTGCATATCTCCTGCTCTCAGAAGTTAAACAACTAAAAGATATAACTTTGTGAGGTGTTGTTTTGTATAGGATGGTGGAAGAATGAAGTAGTTGTGCAATAACCAAGTCTGGATATGCGTTTGTTTTTTTAAAAAAATAACGTGGCTTTAGAAAGTTTTGTTTGTGATACCAAAGATGAGTTTATTTTGAGATAGAAGTTGTGTAGTAAGTACGGTGAGCTTGGTGATATGTGCAAGTAGGTCGAATGGATGCTGTTAATGAAATACAAGCAAGAATAGGTAGTCAAGTGACTAAAGATATGAGTGCATTGATACATTATATATGTGTGTATTAAAAAAGGAAGACTATAGATCAGTGATTGGAACAAGAAGAACAGAGTGACTTGAAGTAAATTATTAATGGTGACCAGCTAGTGATATGGATTTAGCTAGTAGCAGTTGTGAAAGGGAAACAAAGGTTTTCACTGTTAATTAAAATCGATTATAGTAAGTGGAATAAATGTTGGACTTTAGCCAACACCACAGGTGACTTGTCATGACAGTAGTTGTTATTCAAAGAGAAAAAAGGGTAGTTATAGGCACAGTTGGCACTTTAGGTTATGACAGTTAAACAGGGAGAGAGAGTTGGCAAAGTGTCAGCTGCCACCTGAGGTATGAAGGCATAAGCAATGGGAAAGGAAGCCTCAGCTGTTACCTAAGGCTTTAAGAGTTAGAGGAAGATAAAAAAGGTCTATTCTCAACTGCCAAATAAGCAGAGACAGGTGAGATGTTAATAGTCTATGATTGTTGGTGGTACCAACACTGGTACCTGACTGTAATCCAACTGACCTGTAAGCTGTACTTCTAGCTTCAAGTTAAATACTAAAGTATTCATGACTTACTACTAGTAAAGTAAAAAAGTAACACAAAATAACAAACATTCATGAAGATCCTTATCTATGTTTAAATCATCAGATTTATTTCTTTATGAGTGCTTTCTTCTTAAATAGATTTCATCAGATAGAGTCTTACAACAGTCCATGAGTTACTTGGGACAAGGTCCATATAAGAGACATCAGGAGCCTGTAAAATCAGGGAGAGTTTTGCACTATTACTTGGACTCACCTAAAATCCAAATGAAATCCAAGGCATCCTTTTAAATCTACAGAAAAATACGTATTTTTATTTACTATACTGCACTTTTAAACTGTATATTACTGAAATGACACCTACCTTTAACTGTTTTCACCATTTTAGCTGTTTCACTGTTTCAATTGTTTGATGTTTGAGACTGTTTCCCTGCACTTTGTATTTTCTAGTACTTGTGTATTTATAGCATAGGCTAGATTCAGATTTGTTGAATCTAGACTGTTTTGCATTATCTGAGTAATAAAACCAGCCATCATACATTGAGGGCCCCCTGTGCCCTTGTGGCAGAAGACTGTAGCAAAGAACCCATCTGAGCTGAAGACTGCTGGAATAAGGCTCAATACTGAGCATTTCCATTGTCCAGCTTGTTTGAAAATTGCTTAACTTCTTTTAAAAAAGGGTTCTCACAGTTGCTACATAAGCCCCGCATTTGTGATAGTTTGTGCCGGTTTTAACGCAGCTCCACAGAGTTTGGTGATGAGCCACTGCTCTACTATCTTCATCTCAGCAATCTGAGGCATCTGTTTGTACAGTGGAGGTAACCATCAGTGGTTATAGACACAAAAGCTAAAGTAGATTTATTTTTCCTTAGAAGCTGCCCGTGCTCCGACTGAGAAGTCATTTTAAATTGTGCTTAGCTGCTCGGAGAGCACCTCAGCTGGACTTTTTGCAGCATTTGCCACCTAAACTGAAGTCTCCTAATCCCTAATAGTCTCTTACCACTTGAGACCCCCAATGGTATAGACCCAGTAATAAGCCGCCAATTAAACTACATCCTTCCTCATTAAAGTAAGCAAATTTACACCTAGTATTATGGACGATCAGTTCTCCTCCATTTCTCCTGCCAGTCTGATTAATATGGGTATCCTGAGGCAGTGTAGCAGTTACCTCATGCACACTGACAACCCACTGCTCCTAAACCACTCAAGTTCAAATTGTGAGAGATGCAGATACAGTAAGAATTTGGAATCCTTACTCTCTCCTTCACAGAACAGTGACACTGAAGAGGTTGTCAGCTCACATACTACACCTCTTGCACAAACCACTCTCTCAACACATAAACCATTATAAGTGGAGGTACTCACCAGAAATTTACCTAAACAGCAGAGGCCTCTGAAACAAAAACATGCTACACCTAATACAGTACCTACAGCACTCGATACACATAAAACCACAAGCACAAAGCCCGTAAGGCAAAGCACATCTAAACCTAATTCTTTGGTCATAGGCAACTCTATAGTGAGTGAGACACACACATGTCCCACTCATTAGGCTGGATAAGGAGAATGTTGCGGTCAGCTGTCTGTTGGGTGCCAGGATTCACAAGATCACACATACACTCAAGTCTCTCCACAACAAGTACCATTATGACTCCATCACAGTTCATGTTGATGTGAATGACTTGAGACATACCTCACTGGACTATATGAAGAGAGAACTCGCTGAATATGTGTCTCAGGCAGGTATGTTTCTAGCCTCGAGCAATATACTACCTTCACCAAAGATGATACCACAGTGTAAACAAAAAATAATTGACTTCAATAACTGGCTTAGTTTATGGTGTCATTCTAAGGGGATCCAGTACCTGTCAGCCTGGGATGACATGGCAGCTAGATCACTCTGCTTTGCCAGAGATGGTCTTCATCTGTCACCACTGGGATTTCAGTTACTGGCTAAGGCTCTTGCCTCCCCCATAGTGCCTTTTTAAGCAATATCACAACAACAAAATTCCCGATGTAAAAAGATCTTCTAAAAGCAACCCCAAGGCTAGGCTACTAAATGCTAGGAGTCTAAACTTAAACATTCACTCACTGGAAGCAGTCCTTACCTTAAAAAATGCTGACATCTGTGCAGTCACAGAGACTTGGTTTAAGGCCATGGGAAGCACCCAGCCATACCCGGTTATAATGCCGTCCACACATTCAGACCACAAACTGAAAGTATGAGAACTAAAGGAAGTACAGTATCAATATTCATCAAAGATAAATACACCTCTACTTTGGTTAACCATAACAATTCCCTTGAACTAATCCACGTCCAGCTGACTCTAGTTAAGACCCCTCTCCAAGTTATTGCAAGTTATAGGACCCTCTCCATGAACCAGGATACCCACACTGCATACTTGGATCTACTTGAATCGCTCAAGATACAACCAAACACCCTGGTTTTAGGTGACTTTAACAACCCACCTGTAGACTGGGTAAATTATCTGTGTACTAACACACTTGCCCAAATGTTTTTGGACTTTATCAACTCCAGTGCCCTGGACCAGTTAGTTGACAAAACTACAAGGGGACCAAACTTTCTGTATCTGGTGCACATTTACATGGGTGATCGTTGCACCACCCCATGTGTGCAGCCCTCCCTAGTGAGGTCTGATCATAAATCAGTCTCATTAGAAGTAACAATAACATCTGTCCCCCGCATTAGCAGCAGCTAGACTAAAAAACTTCTCCAAAACCAATTCCAACCTAATACATGACATCATTAATAGCTTCATAGCCCCTGTCCTCACTGATGGCATGGGCACCTATACTGGGATTTACACCAATGTCTTGTATAAGCATCTATGCAAATGTATTGACTCCGCTGTATCTGATAGGATCAAAACAAAATCCTCAAGAAAGAACAAGCCTGCCTGGCGGACATTCGCCATTAACAGGTTATACAATAAGAGAAAGAAATCACTGTCCAAGAGCAGGAAGGAAGGTCTCTGAATTGGAAGCATTCCATCCTCAGCTTAAACGAGCAAGTAAGACACCTCATAATTCATTCTAAAGCTAACTATGAATCCAAATTAGCCTCCTTCGTTAAGGATAACCATAAGGCCTTCTTTAGCTATGTCAAAAACTTTAAAGGAAAAACCCAGATCTGTGCAGAACTGGTTGTTAATGGCACCACATGTACTGAACCCACAGAAATAACCAACATGCTAGCTGACAGGTTCATGAAAACTTCTCCCCCGGCCCCACCACATATCCCCCAAAGCATCCCTACCATCTGCCTAGTATCTCCAAGGAGCAGGCCATAAACACTGTCTCCAAAGCCAAATACATAGCCTCAATGGGACTTGATAATATCCCAGGCTGCATTCTAAGTGGATTAAAATGGAAACTAGCTGCACCTTACCAAAATCTGCAGCAAATGGAAAGACCTCTTTTTAACCACAGTCTAAGTACTGCTTTTGTAACTGCTGAATGGAAAACAGCAACCATCATCCTTTTTCATAAAGGAGGCACCTCCACAGACCCTGGGAACTATAGACCCATATGCCTAACCAGTCTAATCTGCAAGGCTATGGAAAGAATAATCATGGACCTTATTAACAAAGATATAGGATACTTCCAAATGCTTGATCTGACCCAGTTTGGCTTTGTTAAAGAGAGATCCTGCCTTTTGAACTTGGTGTAATTATTTGAGACTGTCACCAAAGCACTGCTCTAAGGCAAATCCATGCATATGGTCTACCTGGACCTAGCCAAGGCATTTGACACTATTCCCCACTCAGGCATCATTGATAAACTCACCCAGCTGGAGATAAACCAGTACGTTGTCAAGTGGGTTGCAAACTGGCTCATCGATTAGAATATACACACTGTCAAAATAGGGGACTCTACCTCTACCAGCTGACCCATAACTAGTGGTGTTCCACAGGGATCTGTGCTGGGACTCCTATTGTTTGGCAAATACTTCTTGGATGTAGAGGCTAATAAAGGCCTATGGCTGGCAAAGTTTGCTGATGACTGCAAACATGCAAACTGGGTGCAGTCATTCAGTCTCCAAATGATGTCAACATCCTACAAGAGGGACTTACACAGATAAACAACTGGTGCTGAAGTCATGGGCTAAAAGCTAGTGCAAAAAATGCATTATCATCCCCTTCGGCAAGGGAAACATCCCTGCAGATTACCACATTAATAACAACACCTTAAGTATGCAATCAGTGGTGAGAGATTTGGGCAGACAGGTTGACAGCAACCTTTCCTTTGACCACCACATCTCCACAATTCATCACCCACATCATAGGTAAGGCATTGCATCCAGAACAAAAGAGGTTATAACACCCCTGTACTCCTCACTCATCAGGCCAATATTAGAGTACAGTGCTACCTTTGGTATGTACCTTACCAAAACCTGCAACAACTGGAAAGACCTCAAAGGTTTCTTACAAAGAAAATTCAAGGTCTTCAGCATATGTCATACATTGACAGACTAAAATCACTGTCACTATACTCTTATGTCTTACAGACTACTCAGAGGAGACCTCTGCCTTGCATATAAAGCAATCTCAGATTCTGCTCTAATGGAAATGCTGCACATTTGTAAATCAAATAGTATAAGATGAACTCGCTGTAGAGAACTCAACCTATTATGTGACATCAGTAGGACTTGTTGGAGAGACAGATATGTTTCGCAGAGGTTACCTCTCCTCTGGAACAAACTTCCAATTCGGGTGAATCAGAGCCCCACCCTGATCCTATTTGTGTGATTTGAATGGTTGGACGTGAAACAAATGAGCAAATTCACCCCAGAAGTTTCATGTGTGTGTGTGTGTGTGTGTGTGTGTGTGTGTGTGTGTGTGTGTGTGTGTGTGTGTGTGTGCGCATGTGCACGTTTGCCATACCTCTCAACCTCTTAGAGCAAGAAATCTGGACAAAGCCATAAATAATGGGAAGACAAAGGCAAAAATTAGGGGCAATTTTTAAATATATATAAACTTAGAACATTGATAGAATAACAGGTTTTGCATTAACATGAATATTGTGAATGGTATGAAGTCTGAAACTCAAATGTCTGTCATTATTTTATGACTTCAGTCGTTAATGATTTGTCAGTGATTTGCCAGAAAACCACAATGTTATGAAAAACAGACCAAAATAGGAGGCAGAAATCTGGACATTCTGCGAAAATCTGTACAGTTGAGAGGTATGCACACTGCTTGTCCATGTTTGTGCTGAATAAATAAGGAGGTTTGCGTATGTCAAAGTGATACATGGGTTGACAATTATGACTACTACAGGAAACTGCCAATTTGTACTCACAGTAGTTAGGGACAATTTAGAGACATGCATATTACCTGACAATGAGGTATTTCCTTATCAGCCCCTTTTGGCAGCAGCTCTTACACTGGCTGTGGGGTTCTTTCTGAAACCCCAGAAATGACTAAAAGCTTTGATCTTACCCCATATTTTATGAAAGATGAAGTGGTAGGACATATACTTTAGTCTTACTTAAGGGTGTTATAAAGAGAAGAAAAAAAACAGAATAGAGTATAAAGAATAAGCATACATCCTACATTCCTGAATGCTGTACATATAAATGATATGTACTACAGTACAGCACAATAAGTGCTAATTAAATAGAATGAGAAAGAAACAAAGGCCTGGGTTGAAATAGCACTTGTAAAGGTGGAGTGGATTAAAGAAGTATACTCATGTGATATGACTGCACATTTCATCAGATAGGTATAATAAAGTCACATGGTGTAATTGGAATAGTTGCTATCATTAAAGAGTGCCTGACTTGTATATTAAATAGTTTTTAGGTGGCACACACTGAGGAGGTGTGAGGTCACTGTGTGCAGAGGGGTGAGTAAGTTATCTAGTACCCTGTGCAGTCCCCTGATCTGGCATCCCTTTCAACTATACTACTTGAAAATTCCTTTCAAAGTTGATGGCCAAAAAGAAAAAACATAGAAAGCTACAAATGCAACAAGTGGCTTGTGTGGCTGCAAATGTAGTAAGTGGCTTGTATGGCTACAAATGTTGCAACAAGTGGCTTTTGTGGTTTGCTACATTTAAAATACCATGCAAGAAGTACTTCAGAACTAGCATCTTTTTGCAAGAAGCTATGGC
Source organism: Protopterus annectens (assembly GCF_019279795.1). NCBI lineage: Eukaryota > Metazoa > Chordata > Ceratodontiformes > Protopteridae > Protopterus > Protopterus annectens. Next base: position 346,357,964 of record NC_056749.1, read on the forward strand.
CACTGTTCCCCTAGTGTAGAGGACTTTGCCCCATACTTCCTTTATACATATAAACACATGCTGACTCCATGGTCAGATGGCTGTGAGAAGGTCAGCAGCTCCACAAACTGTCATATTTCATAATAGCACATCACTGTTTATCCATAATCACAAATACAGAATTCACTTTCAGAAATGTATTTGTGGTCACAACTGAAGTACATATTGTGCATTTCCACAAAATCGGCATCTGCCGATTGTGTCCCTTGACAATTTGTACCCAGGGAAGGCATCTCTTCACCCCATCCTAGCTATGCTTCTGTCTGTGTTTTCCAATTTGAGAAGGGGAAGGAGTTGGAAAGTCTGTAAAGGAAATGATGTGGGTGGGTAAGAAAAGGGTAGGCAATGAATTAAAGTTAAAGCAGACCCTGAGCTGTGTATGTGACTTTCAATTATATTAAAAAGCAAATAGTGTGACAAGGTAACCTGAAGATAGCTATAAAGAGTTTTATGAAGTAACGATTATTAGTCGGATGTAAACATAGAGTCTATCCATTAACCAGGAAGGCACTACAGAAATAAAGTTAAAAAGTCACTGTTTACCTTTAACCTGGGTCTAATTAAGAGCCAAGTAGGAAAACAGTAAGGGATAGTCCAGCAGAAGGATCCTTACCCTAGATGATGTAAAATCAGAAAGTATTCATTCTTTGAGTTATTTGATCACAGTTAAATTACAGCTATTTGCTAGTACAGAAAGGATCTGCCTTCAGAGTGGTTCCTGATTGCCTTTTCTTGCTTGGTTAGTATATGTTTAATGATGAGAAGGAAATCTGGCACTGACTGTCTTGTTGTAGGCCTGTATCTAATAGAGATATACTGTAGTTAGTGGAGATTAAAATAATTATATGGTCCTGCTGAACATGAAAGCATAATCAGACCTAACCAAAAAGACCAGAATATGGGTACACAGTGGCTGACTATATGGAAAAAAATGAAGTTTATAAAATGGTTTCTGGATGTAATAGGAAAGCATGTAAGTAAATAACTGTTGAAGTTTCAGAGAAAAAAAATATAAAGCACCTTCAGTTCCTATTCTTTTATTTCCTCCTCCTTAGGTTGGTCCAGGATCTGAAATTTTTAAATCTTGCAATCCTTTGCACCATATAAGTGGTATTGTTTGGAGTAAAAGTCCAAATGCCTTTAAAAAAATCAAAAGCTTTAATAAGTAATCCAAACTCCAAAACAACAGCAGCAGTTACGAAAGGTGCTTACCTGGATTAATAATTAGGAAATATATAGATGCACAGCAGAGCAGTGATAACAGACTGATTACTAATTAGACATACTTCACAGAACTCTAACACATAATGCTCCAATTGGAATTAACCGTTAAATATGGAATATGCTATGCTTACCTGCTGCCTTCTTGGTTCAATGCTACCTTCCTTTCCTGTGTCAAGTCACCTATTATCCTCTGTACCAAGATTCCCCTCATTCCTTTTTAGATTTTCCAAGTATTTTCTCCCTTGACTACTAGCTGATTCCTGCCTAGCTCCCTTCATAACACCTTTTCTTTCTGTTCTCCATTGTTGGAGCAGACCTTTCCTCCTTCCCTTCCTAATCAGTTTAAAGAATCCACAACTGCATCTGCTTGAACCAGGTTTAGTTAACATTTACATCACAGATCCTTGGTAGAATGAGCTTAAGTGGTAAGAAATGCATATCTCACGTAATGTCTTTATTATTTTCACTCCAAAGTTATTGCAGCCCAGGGAGAGAGCAGTCACTTCAAAGTAGTGCAAAGCATGCCTTAATTTTTCTCCAGGTTGCTGGGAGATAAGATACCATAGAAACAGGACCACATATGCGCATGATATTTGTCATGTATGTTATAAGAAATATTAAAATGAATACTTCAACACTCAAGCTGGCAAGATTGAGAAAGCGAGTTATGAACTCCAGTATTTAGAACAAGTGACCGTAAACCCAGTTTAACCCAGTTAAGTGAATTTTTTATGATTTTCTTATCTATTCCCAGCTTTAGTAAAGATGCCTCCCTGGGGCTGAAATAGATCCTGTTCCTTCTAAACAGCCTCCTCATCTCAGTCACCCATTATCTTAATCTCCCTCTCCTTACTGTATTGCCCAAACCAGCAGTGGAATTACTTGATCCTCACTTTTCGGACCGTTCGCTATCACCTTCTTTGTGGGCAGTATTTCCAAATGTAAAACTGCACTCCAAAACCTCACAAATTTAGTATTTTTCAATTTTTTGTTGCCTTTTTCTACAATTCCATCTACAAGGTAATTTGTTGTCACATGGACTCAATATATTTGGATGCCCCCTTTTCTGTGACCAGTTTATTCATCTCTTGGTCCAGCCTAGCAAGTTTAAGGGCCAAGGCAAATTTCCCCCTTTGCCAAATTGTCTGTCTGTTCTCTATCTAGTAACCTTACTTACTGAGCCCCCCACTGCTACCACCACCCACTTGTCTTGGACTAGTTTTAACTGTCCCCTACACTGAGCCCCCCACTACTACCACCATCCACTTGTCTTGGCTAGTTTTAACTGTTTTCCACACTGAGCCCCCCACTACTGCCACCACCCACTTGTCTTAGGCTCATTTTAACTGTTCCCACACTGAGCCCCCCACTACTACCACCACCCACATGTCTTGGGTTAATTTTAACTGTTCCCACAATCTTATGCTGCTTCTCCTCCTCCTCATCACCTGCTACTTCTGATTATGCCTTCTGTCTTCCTTCTGGATATCCGTCCACTTTTATCTTCTACTTTCTGGCTCTCCCCATTGTGCTTGCACCTTCCTACCCAACTTTGGGCTGAATTCCATATCCTTCTATCTTAACCATGTCTGCAGTTTTCCATCCACCATACCATCATGCTCCTTAGCCACCATCTGACTATCCCCCACTCCTCCTTGCAAACACACCTTGACTTCAGTCTTATCTACCGCCATCTCACTGCTCTCTCCATTTCATTCCAGTCTGCTCCCTCCTTTGTCTCTGCCACTGGTTGTCTCTGCCTCAGCCTTACTGTCTCCAGCCCTTCTTTCTCTCTAGCATCATACCTTGTCCTGTAGCCCACCTTCTACCTGACAGTGCCTCTTAATTATCATCACTCTGGCTTGTCATCCCATGTTCCCCTGCAGTACCCAGACTGTTCTACTTCACAAAAACAACTAAGTGGGTGCAGATAAAACAAGGAAGCCTATTGATTTTGTAAAGTATATTTTTTGCATATAAACTGTGAAAGCTGAACTTAGTGTTGCATAGGTGCTCTTTTACTCTGGCTACTTACATTGGGGTGCTCTGTTACTTTGGATTATCACAATGAAGTGCTCTGTTACTCTGGTTGCTCCCATTGAAGTATTTTGTTACTCTGGTTGCTTGCATTGGAGTGCTCTGTTACTCTTGTTGCTCACATTGAAGTAGTTTGTTACACTGGTTGTTTGCATTGGGGTGCTATGTTACTCTGGTTGCTTGCAATGGAGTGCTCTGTTACTGTTCCTCACATTGCTCACAAAAGCTTCTCAGTCCTCTAGCCTATTTCTGTCTGTTGCTGCTACCAACACTCAAATTAATCTTCAGCTGACTACACTGGGCTGTGCTCACCTGACTTCCCATGGCCACTCACAGGCAGGAGTGCACCTTTAGCAGCTGTTTAGAGATTCACCTACATACTCCTCCTTATCTGCACTTTCCCTCTGTTCCTTCCATCACCATTCGTTGTCATTCAAAGTACACCTTCACAGAAGTACTTGGTTACCCAGAAGTTTGTATATTTATTGTAATTCAGACTGCCTACCCAGTGATGTCACTTTCACTACAAGAAGTTACTTGTACCTTGTCAATACCTAGCTTTATACGTAGAGATATGGCTAAAGGAGAGACGTTGAAGAGTGTGAGGTGTGTTAAACCAGAAAGAAAATTGTGTCATTATACTAATAAGTTCAATATTCAGATTATTACACAATTTCAGGATCAGGTATGTGAACATGATGAACTGTTGAACTAATCCTCTTGTTTTAAAATCAAGGCAAAACATGCAGGTGTCTAAACTCTTTCCCACATTCCACCTCACTAAATCAAGCACTTCTAAAACCCAAAGAACACAGAACAGCTGGAAAGAAAATAGTTTCAACAGTCAGTCATTTAGCAAAGCTTCAGGTGCAGGTCTGTATCCAAGATTAGCAGTAAACTGTTAAACTAATCTTAGAAGACTGTTCTGCTGTGCCTTGTTTTGTAAGGAAACCATCATTCACCCCCACCACATCATACACACTTCTCCATCCCTGGCAAAAGATCTGACCACTGTTCTACAACTACAGTGCAGATTTGCCAGGAAATATAAAGCCTTCCTTATATTCTGTCCTGCAAGTTGTCGGCCAGCAGAAAAAGAGGAGAGGCATAAGGTACTGTCATCTACCTGTTCATTGTTGCTGGTAACTGATAATTCCAGGGAGACAAGGATTCAAGGTATGGGTAATCTGTGAATGAGAACCAAACGGAATACATAAAAGGTTTTTAATATCCAGTAGAGAATGTTGTAAGCTTCTAGAACAGTGCAAGTTTTAGAATTTGAGGAACTACCTATAGAATCAACCAAGTCAGATACCGAGACAGAATAAATACGTTGTAAAGCCCAGAACAGGATTAAATGAACCTATGAAATACTTTAGGTGGGCAAGATTTCCAAATAGATTTACAGGGTCTAAGCCAAAGTTTGATTAACAGTCCTTAGAGGATTTGAATAATTACAAAAGTCATGCAGCCAGCGGCAGGCATAGTGTTAGAAAGTCTGCTAGCAGGAATAAAAGAATAAAGTCATGAAACCAACTAAAGAGATAAAAGATTCATAGTGACTCCACAGCAAGATTAACTAACGTTTATTTTAAGTATAGGGGGCAGTGACAGTAGCCCGCACTAGGGCTGTGAGGGCTTCCAGCCAGGTAAGAGCAGTACCACTGAGGGGTCAGCACTAATACAGGTCTGAAAGGAAGCGGGGCAGTGATGTCCTATGGTCAGGGGAGAGCTCGCACCTAAGTGAGGAAGGAGCAGAAGTGGGACCCCCTCAGTGGAAGTCCCTGCTGTATGCCAGAGACTTAGTCCCCTCTGCGGAAGTCCAGGTGAGAGTGAATCTGCACCTCCATAGCAGAGGGGAATCTCACAGGGCCCAGCAGATTTGGAGCAGAGGTCCCCCATGAAGCACACGAGGCACACATGATCTGACAATGGGGGGGTAGCCTGTAATAGAGTGGAAGTCTAAGGCCTCGGGCTGCTGGTCCCAAAAAAATTGCAATGTCTCTCGTAAGGCTCTGGATCAGTAATATGGGGGGGGGGGGGGCATGTGTAAGTTCAGGTGAGAATGGATCCACCCCTCCACAGTCAAGGGGAGTTGCACAGGGCTGGGGGGAATCAGAGGAGAGGACCCCGGAGGTCCAGGAGGCACATGTAATCTGACACTGTGGGGTTAGCCTGCAGTACAGCAGGAAACCCTGGCTTTATGGTGTCTGTCCTGAAAAATGACAAATGAAAGGGTTGCATATACAAGGTACATGGTTTGATTCTAACCTCTAGTTATTTGCTAGGCTTGTAATGGTATGCAGACTACTAGCTTATCACTTACCTATGAACCTACGAACCTAACATATTCAAACCCTCAGAAGGCTTAGTGCTGTAAATGGGCTCCTAACAAGATGAACTGAGCAGATTATCTTCAACTAGGGGACTGGGGAAGGTTTCCTTAGTCAGTGATCCAAAGTGAGTGGCATTATGAATATCCACTTTTTGAGACGCAGCCAGTCTAAATAACTGTGTTTGCCAGAGCAATGACAGTTCAATTTATTTCTCAGCAAACAGATACAGTGACAAATATGCTAGTCCTTTCACTTCTTAATTTGCTTACATTGTTGGTGCCAGAATTTTATACAATATTTTGATGTTTTAACAAAGTTTTCCACAAATATATAAAAAAGTAGCTGTGGCTGGAGATCCCCTTGACTGGGCAGCAGCCATTAAAAGCAAGCTTTACTGATGCCTTAAGAAATAGGATATTATATAAAAACAGCTGAAATGCAATGAGCAAACTCACCCAGAAGCATTTTTACTTATTTACTTATTTATTTTTGGTAGATATTCAAACAAGTCTCCATCTGCAGTGACCATGTCCTTGACATAGTTCTGAAACATTGTCATGCATTCAAGCTGTCTGCCTGCAAAAGCATTACTGCTTCATGTGACTCCAGTTAAAGTAGAGAATATTGATCTCTCTTCATTTTTCAAATGGTCGATATGAACAATATCCTTTCAAGGACAATTATTTCAGTAGCTTATAAGATAAAACAAGGTAAGGAGATCTACAGGATGGGTCATTGCTCCTGTCCTACAGAATCTGCCAGAAATCCATAGTGAATAACAGTGCTTGCTGTCATTTATCCAGTGATTATATGAAGCATAACAATGTAAAAATATTCATAGCTGATGAAAAAATAAATTGACTTATATCATGTATTCACCCTGTTTGTTCAGATGAGCTTGAGAAACAGAAATTATATAGCAACGAGTGATACAGCTGATGAACTCTTATGTCCCACTTACTTTTATTTTGGTTTTATTTATTTTATTTTACATTTGTTGACCGGGATAGTCCGACTGGATACATGTCCATTTTCAGCGGAGGCCTGGGGAGAAAAGCTCCAAGAGTAAGCAGATACAGCATTACATAATACCAGCATTACATATTACAAACAGACTGTTTACAGAGATTACATAAGTAAGCAAGTTAAACAAGTTCCACAGGTTAGAGTTAATCCCGAACATAAATCAGGATGAAATTAAATTACACAGTAAACTGGTTAACAGATTTTTACACATTCTAGAGAGACTTAGCCAGGCTTGATACATTGACATAGCCAGTTAAGTGACAAATGTTGTTTGAGTCTAGTTTTAAATTGACCTAAGGTGGAAAGTAAGGTAATATCAGCTGGAAGGGAGTTCCAGGATCTACTTACAGAGTTTGCAAAGAGAGTGTCACCAGCTGTTATTAATTTTGCTAGTCTGAATTAGTAGTTTGTTAGAGGATCAAAGCAGTCTAGGATTGTTATAGGGGGTGATAATATTTTTAAGTGCAGGAGTATTGTCCGGATTATAGAGGATTTTAAAGGCCATAATCAGTTGGTTATACTGGATTAGGCTGGGTAGTTCAAGCCACCCAAGCTGATTTAGATTGATGCAATGATGTGTCCTAAAAGGCAGCCCAGTGGCAAACCTGGCAATGTGGTTGTAGCAAATTGAGAGTTTAAGGACAGTCTTGTTTAAATTCGAGAGTAGAGGGGATGCATACAGAAGGGTTGAAAGAAGGTGAGAGTGAGCTATGGCAATTTTAGCTGGAGGGGTTAGGAAGGCTTTTATTCTGTAAAGTGACCCTAGTTTTTTATTGATGGTTTTGATAGTTTGGTTAACATGTAGGTCGAATTTTAGATTATTATCTATGATGACACCTAATAGTTTTGTAGAGGGGGCAGGGGAGATTATTGCGCCATCATTTGAATTTATGGTAAAGGTGAAAGCGGTAGACCTACGTGTTGGTGAAAATAACAGCATTTTAGTTTTTTTGGGATTTAGGATCAGATGACGTTCAGAAAGCCAGTTTTCTATTGTATTAAAGGTGGTCTGGGTAGCTGGCCATAACTCTATTGGAGATGTGGCCGTGCAAATCAGAGTAGAGTCATCAGCATATTGGATACAGCTGACTTTTGGGATGACAGTATAAAGGTCGTTAATGAAGATGGAGAACAGCAAGGGCCCTAGTATAGAGCCTTGTGGTACTCCAAGGGTGTTAGGTAGAAGGTTAGACAGTTTGTTCTGCCAGAGGACAGCCTGCTGTCGACCATTCAGGTAGGATTGAAACCATTGAAGGGCTCTAGTATCTAAACAGAATGTTTGCAGGGTGTGGATTAAAAGTTGGTGATCAACCATATTGAATGCCTTGGAAAGATCCAAGAAGAGGGCTGAGGATATATAATTATTGTTGCGATTATGGTTTATGGTGTTGGTAAAGGCTAGGAGGGCTGAAGTAGTGCTGTGATGAGGATGGAAGCCATGCTGAGTGTCTGCCATAAAGTGATTCTGGATTAGGTGGTGCGTGAGTTGTCTATGAATACATTTTTCCATAATCTTTGCAAGTGGAAAGAGTATAGCTATTGGCCTATAATTGGAGAATTCAGTAGAGCTGCCTCCTTTGTGAAGTGGGAATTACACAGGATATTTTCCAGATGGTGGGAATTTTAGCTTCTACTATGGTTCGATTGATTAGTATTGAGATGGGGTAAGCAATAGCATCAGCTGATTTTTGTAGGTACTTGGCAGGGAGTTGATCAGCAGAAAATGTAGTGGGTTTTAATTTTTTGATCAAGGTATGGATAAGTGAAGTGGTGACTGGTTGGAAGCTGAATGTGAGTAGGTTTCTAGGGGTGCTACTTTCAGGACCAGGGGAGCTAGGAGGTAGTTGGCTAGCTAGGGCTTGAATTGTCTCAGTAAAGAATCGGTTGAAACTGTTAGAAACATCTTCAGGGGTTTTATCAATAGTAGCAGCAGGGATTGGGTTTGAAGTTTGTCCAGGATGTAGTAGATTATTTAAATCTGCCCAAAACTTCTGAGGGTTATTTTGATTTACTGTCTGTAAATTACAGTAGTATTGTTTTTTGTCTTGTAAAATGGATTTTTTAGTTTCCTTCCTGGATTGCCTGTATTTAATGTGATCTTGGGGGTCTTTAGAAGAACGCCATAAAGCCCATGCTTTGTTTCTAATGGTAATTTTGAGTTTAGACTCTTTAGAGAGCCATGGCGCAGTTTTTGCCTTTGTTCTCTTTGAACGAACAGGTGCATGCAAATCAAGGATCTCAAGGAATTTGTTGTTAAAGTATGCTACTGCTTCCTCTAAGGGGAGGTGTTTTAGAATAGACCAATTACATGAGTTTAGTTCTTGTTGGAATTTGGCAGGGTCAAAGTTTTTATTGTTTCTAACCTTTCTGAGTAAGGGTTGTTGAGAATTAATGGCTTTGTGCTTAATTACATATGTGAGAAGGTGATCGCTTAGGCCATCAGGGAGGGTACCAGAGGTGTACAGTTGGGGGTGACTATTTATGAGTACCTAGTCAAGTATGTTTTCTTTTTGGTTGGGTTTACTTATCCTGGTAGGGGTGGATATGATTTGTGTAAATGCATGCAGGTTAATATGGGTGGTTGGGGATTCTGAGGAACAGGTGCCCCAGTCTATGTTAAAGTCACCAAGTAGTAGGGTTTCTTGGGGGTAGTGACATGATAGCCAGTGCAGGATATCTTCAAGTGTAGATATATTGTTACCTGGGGGAATGTACATACAGATGATATTAATGCATTTATTTTTATTAAGTTGCAATTTGGTGGCAAGAATCTCTTGAGTTATTAATCTGAGGTGGTTGTATTACATCTATGGTGACATTTAACTCGGATTTATAGAGTACAGCTACCCCACCCCCTTCCTCGAAGCACGATCAGCCTGCGTATGTTGTACCCAGGTGGTAACAGTTCATTGTCTGTAGTGTTAGGTTTTAACCACGTTTCAGATAAACAGAGAATTTCAGGGGAGTGGACATCCAGAAGTGCATGCAATTCAAGTACCTTGTTATTCTTGTTGTATCTTTTGGCTTTTCCTGGTTAGGGGTCGCCACAGCGGAACTCCGGTCCACTAATGATTGGCAGTAGATTTTTACGTACCGAGCTGCCAGCTCTGACTCATAACCTTCAACTAAGGTACGCCCATTCACGCATGTCTCTGCACAGAAGACGCTTTAGCTGAGAATCGAACAGGACAACGTCATACTGTGAGGTGACAATTCTAATATTGAGATGACAGGCTAGGAGAGAGTTAGTTGACCTATTAATTGTAGGTTTGTAGCTTAGATTGCAAGTAGAGGGGGTATGTGTATCTGAAGTGGGTGGGCCAGGGTTGGGGTGAATATCACCACCAAGTATTAGGTTAAGTCTATACTTGGTGATGAACTTCAGGAATTTGTTTATTAGTTTGTGGTAGTGTTTGGATCTAGAGCTAATGGGGTTGAGATGTTGATAGACTGAACAAGATGTTGGATAGGACCTGGTACTGTAAGTATGGTTGAAGGTGGGAGGATTTACAGCTGGGGTGATGGTATGGCCTTTCGGGACCTGAAATCCTGTGAGAAACTAGTTTTCATACAAGGTAAGGAGGTATGGTGCGAACAAGAGGGTTAGTAAAGAGGAGTATATCATTATCTGTGATTCAGCTAGTGAGTTAAGGAACGGTTTTACCTGGTGATGCAACACCAGAAGATAGAGTGGTGAGGTAAAGGTACTGGAAGGGTGATGGAAGAATGCCAGATGAAAGCTAATAGGTGCTATTAAATGTAGGTAGAAGAATGGGGGAGGGAGGAATTATCCCAGATGAAAGCAGATAAGATCTAGAAACTGGGGGAGTGGCTATAGTACTATAAATTTAAAGGTACTGGGGTCCGGAGGGAATTGGGGGCAGGGAAGGGAGCGAAGAGAGCCCGAGCGTAGCGGGGCTTTTGCAGTTTACAAGGTTTCCTAAGGTGTTCTAAAGCTATAAGGTAAGTATTATAGTTCTTAATGTAAGAGTCAGTTTACTTAAGTTACAGGGGAAGGAGGCAAACACTCAAGTAGAAAAAAGAGCCCTATGGCTGACCAAAATGGTGACCTGCATAATTACACTTGCTAGCTTAACAAATGCTTTTTGTGTGCAACCTACTCTGCTTAAATACTGAGAGAAACTGATTTTGTTATGGTGACCAATTGCAGTCCTGTAGACTCTGTTTTGTAGGGAACTGTAGAGTTCAATCTGCTTAAATGCTGAGAGAAACAGCTTTTGTTATTGTGACCAATTGCAGTCCTGTAGATTCCATTTTGTAGGGAACTGTAGAGTTCAAACTGAGTCACATCAGGTCAGCCAAGGGGGGAAGAGAGAGGGAAATCCTAAGCACCTAGATTTGAAAATCTTCTTGCAAAACAGTATTAAATTGTGCTTGAAGGACAGTATAACAAGCATTTCAGCTGAGAAAATGGCCTGCCAGTACAGTAGCAATTCATACAATTACAATGTTGATGGTCCAGGTTCAGGATTATGTCCAGATATCAGTAGGGCCTTAAAAGAATTTCCTCTTTTCTCTTCAGGTGAGTATAGTAACTCAGAGGCTGGAATGCAGTGCTTTTAATTAGCAGCAGGTGGGAAGGATACAGGATGTATATATAATGCATGTCTGGGCTAAAATCATTCCAAATCACAGTAACTAAGGGCTGTGTATAATGCACATGTGTGTCTCACTCATTCTGCCTCTCAACTGCTGTGGACAGCTTATACACTGAAAGAGAGTTGGTTACCTAGAGGCAATAATTAGTGCTTCCTCAGCCAAGGAGTGTAAGGGCATGCATGCCTCAGTGGTCAGGCATTTGGGCTAATCAACTGTAAATGGTGAAGTAGAGGCCAGTAACTGTGAGATGATGTAGTGGGACTAGAGAGGTCTTACACCAAAACACAGTAAAAATATAGAATCAGATGTCAGTGCTGAACCTGGACTTGCACTATGTGTTGTATACTGTATTCACAGCCGATGTAAGCTGCATAAGGAAAAGTTCTAGAGACATAATATATATATACACATAGGGCAATATCTAAAACTCAGCAAAATGGTTGCAGTTACTGAAGTGATTGCTAAATCTTCATTATCTTTCAGTATGTTGTAAAAACATTTTGTGCTGATTTAAAGCAGTAAGCAAAAGCATTAGAAAACTAACACTTTGTGATAGGAAACCAGAAAATGTGTATCCTAGCCACTCTTCCTTTCTTCTGACATCTGGAGGGAATAGTGGCATCGCTCCAGAAAAGTGGTGTGGAAAAATGGAGCGTGCGCCTACTTAGGATACTGTTAAAATAATTCTAGCTATGCACCAGTATATTGTAGCATATTAAAACAAATCTCCATCTACAATGACTTGTGTCTTTGGAACAGTTTTGAAATGCTGCCATGTATTCAGGCTGTCTGCAGACACATTGCTGCTTAATTTGCCTGTAGTTAAAGCAAAGGATATCGATCTGTCTTTTCATTGTTTAAAATAATCACACACACCACTATGTAGCCTTAAATGTACTAACACAGAAGCATTGCAGATTCATATCTCAAGAATGGACATCTAAAAGACTATTATTTCTAATAACACATTACAGCAAATGCTCATAAAATGGGACATAAACTTCATATAAATTAATCTATACTTTAGCAAACCATCCTCAGTGACACAGCCCTGCCCCCTACCCCACAAATGAGCACTATATCAGCAAACAACATACATCACATCAAATATAGTAGTAAAAAATCAATGCCCTGTCCATTAGTGAAGCAATATATAGTAGGTTTATTTGGTGAATCTTAAAATAGCTGTTAGGCTAAGTTACATTAGGGCAATGTCAGGGTTACACAATTTACAGCTTTTTGTACTTAAGCTCTGAATTCAAATAAATAACCGACAAACTATTGTTAACCACATTTCTTATATTCCTGTTACAGTATCTGTCCTAAGAAACGTTGCTTCTTTTTTCCATACCAGCCTTCTTATTTACATTGTTTCCTTTCTTTCTCCATATGTATCTCCTACTACTTTTCCCCTTAAGTCAATCTACCTTCACACTTAAATCTTTTACTATACATAGAGACCTCCAGTTATTACACCCAATTTGTATTTCATGTGAATGTTATATTATGGCAGCTATTTTAACATAAATGGACAGTTTATACATTTTAGTGTATATTATATTTTCGTATACTTTATTGTAATTGTCTATTGTAAATATAGTATCTGTAGAAATTTACATTAAATGTAAATCCCTGTATAACTCATTGGATAGTAAACTGTCTCAAAAACAGGACCCCTTGAAATTAGGCTGGGAAGTTGTTCCTCCTTCAAAAGACCTGTCACTGGTGGTGTATCCGAGGATTCAGTTCTTGGGACACCCTTCCTTGGCATTTACTTCTTAGAGGTCAAAACAAATGTTAAGGGTTCATGGCTCACCAAGTCTGCAGATAATTGTAAACTTGCTCCTATCATAAACTTCTCAGAGGACACTGAAATCTTCTAAAATGGCCTATCAGAAACAAATAGCTGGTGACAAAACCATGGACTGAAACTAAATGCCAAAAAAATGACTGCCCCTGTAACTACCACATTGACAACACCCCCCGAAAGTTGGGAACCTATGTCAATAAAAAAATGGAATTTAATTACCATGTATCCAGTATTGTTAGGAAGTCATTTTTTATTGCACAACATAAAGGTGCGGTGTCAAGGTGCAGGGATGTAATCATTTCACTGTACTTGGCTTTCATTAGTCTGATCATTGAATACAATGCCCTTTTTGGCATGTACCTAGTCAAACACTTGTCATAACTGGAAAGACCACAGGTTCTCACTAAAATAAATTAAGGGCCTAAATCATAAAAACTATGCAGACTGACTCAAAGCTTAATCCCTATATTCCATTATCATACAGACTGCTAACAGACAGACTGTCTCTCCCTCACGTATAGAGCCTCTACAGACCCTTTGTTGTCAGATCTATTACACATTTGCAAGTCCAATGTTAGCATAAACAATTGATCAGGAGATCTCAATCTCTTTTGCAACATAAATAGAATTCACTTTGGAAGCTCAAGATACTGAAATGTTAAATTTCAGTATCTCAAGACAAAAATAACGAAACTGAAAACCGAGAAACACAGAGATTGTCCTAGTACAAGTAAACACTTGCCCATCATGAGGAGATATGCTGCTTTCCCCACTGTAGTGTGATCCCACAGTTGGTATATTTAGTTAGGGGGGGTGGGGGCACAGCCCCCCACATGGGTGGTGTAGGGGCATAGCCCCCCCACCTAGGTCGGTTTCCGATGGTATGATATGTCCGTATTAGTTTTGGGCAAGTATTTCCATGTTTTGCGGTTTTCAGTTTCATTATTTTCATCTTGAGATACTGAAATTTGACATTTCAGTATCTCGAGCTTCCAAAGTGAATGCCATAAACAGGGCATGTTGGTTGGATAGGTATGTATCACAGAGAATGCCTCTTCTGTGGCACAGTCTTCCACTCCACATAAAGCAAAGTAGTCTTCTTACTCTGTTCAACTGTTAATTTGGATGACTGGATGGGAAACCATAAATTCCCCTCTAGTTTAGCACCCATGTCCCTCATGAAAATAGTCACCAAAGCAAATATCCAAATATATCCTAGTTCTGCCCACCTCTGAGTTATTCATACACAAAATTATAAAGGCTAAAAATGTAACATGGGAATATAAGGTAAGACTTTGCCGTGAACTATCAAGAGAGTCTGGGAGCATATCCCACTATGGAAATATATAAATATATTGAAGTAAAATGGTGCCTGTTGGTGACTGTTAACATACTAAAAGAGATACACTAAGGTCTGTCTGTGTGTCTTTCGGCTTGTCCCGGTTAGGGGTCGCCACAGTGGAACTCCGGTCCGCTAATGATTGGCAGTAGAGTTTTACGTGCTGGCTTGCTGGGCCTAATGCACAACCTTCAACGAAGGAACGCCCATTCACGCATGTCGCCACACAGAAGACGCTCTAACTGAGAATCGAATGAGCAACATCTAACTGTGAGGCGACAACGCTACCGCAGCACCACCACCACAGATACACTAAGGTACTGTATGAAAATGTGTTTTTCACTGTATGAAGTAAGAATTCTTTTGTAATAAATAATTTTGTCTACTTGTTTCATTACTGTCATATATTTGTGCGTGTGTGTGTGTGTGTGTATGTATGCATGTGTATATATATATATATATATATATATATATATATATATATATATATATATATATATATGTGTGTGTATGTATATACGTAGGCACTAAATATAGAAATATAGTCAAAGTCGCTTTTAGTCATCATCTGTTTAGTCAACACAGTTTAGTTGAGTAAGAAGATGGTCAGCAGGTGTTCGAGATTGCAGATTTCTTAGGGATGGAGAATATGCCATTCCCCTGTACTGTGCAATCTAGGAGTCAGTATGTATAATTATCAGGAGGTATGGGGGCACAGTTTGTTTCTCAGTGCATGTGTAGTAATGTGTCAACATTTGCATTGGCGATGATTTGTATTTGACTATAAGGATGTCAAAATTTGGGTCCATCAATCATATTTAGTATATGTGTGTGTGTGTGTGTGTGTGTGTGTGTGTGTGTGTGTATATATATATATATATATATATATATATATATATATATATATATATATAGATACATATATATATATATATATATAGATATATATATATAGATACATATATATATATATATATATATATAGATATATATATATATAGATATATATATGTATATATATATATATATATATCCACCTGTCTGTGGAGGCTGAAGAAATGTGGTACAGTCATTCTCACTGCAAATGAAGCTACCTTGCAAAAATGCAAAATAATTGGAGAAAAATAATATAAAGGACAGTGACAAAAAGGAAATGCAGAATGGCTATTGTATTACCTAATAAAGATGATATTCAGTATCAAGTACTCCTTCAAAATAACTTTAAAAAACACAGATGAGTTTACAGTCAATAAAAGAAATAAAGTGATATTTGTTGTCATCTGCTACCTAACTATACAGAGCAGATGCAATATAAACAAATAAATATTATCTAAATTACCTTTGACTCTTTGATGGTACCCCATTTTCTGTATTTATGAATTTCTAAAACAAATGCCAGTACGTCGGTATCTGTCCCACTGTTCTTTACTACGTAATGATGTAATATTTCCCCAACATTTGAGTAAACCTATAAACCCTGCTGGTAACAGGACATACTTTACCTATACTGCCACATACTGTCTTAGAACGATTACAAACGATTAACAAACTGCAATGTGAAACCTTTACCTAGAGGTGGCCTGTCTGATAAGTAAATACTGGTATGATAATTTAGCTCACTTCAGAGATAATTTCTTTGAAATGACTAAGCAAATTTTATGGTATGTGTCAGTTGTACTCACCACTGCAGATGGACAAGAGACTATTCTCTGCAATTGCCTTCTGAGCCATGAATAAAACAGAGAAATAACTAATGTACAGTTCAAAATGTTTAGACTGAAAAAATATAAAATATAAGGGCTAAAGAAAATCATACTTGCAATACATCTTAAGTGCCTTCTGTCTGATTTCATCTTAAGTGCCTTCTGTCTGATTTCACCTACCCATTGACTTAGAAGATCTGGATGTCAGCTCTGTAGGTCACTATAGTGGTGGCTGGGTTGCTCACCAGAATGAGGTATGCTTGTGACATCTTCAAAAATCCTGTTGAGACAGTGCCAGGTGTTTACCTTATACTGAAGACCCCCACAGGAGTACTAAAATAGGCATTCTTGATGGTGGTCTGTGTGTAGCAAGTAAAGAAGATTTTAGCCACCTATAAGCACCGCAGTGCACACTGAAATAAACACTGGCTGCCATAGGAAACAGTGGCTATACTGCAGGCCCCATGCCATACAATCATGGCTGGCATTTCACAGTCATGCTCATTTCATTTCTGAGGATTGTCATACAACACAGGGTAACTTAATGTGACCTGTGACAGGTTGTCATACGGCCTGTGCTATTGTAATTATGTAGTAAACAGCAATGAAAGATGTGGGGTATGGCAGAAATTGCTGTGCTCTGTACAGTGCTACTAAAATATTCAAGTGGAATTGCTCTTAATTGCCTCCATATTCTGCAGATAGCTACAAGATATAGAATGAGCGATTCTGGAACATTCTTGAGATGAGCACTCACTGCGATAACCATCATGCTTGGTGGCCCAGATGATCTACATAATATAAACTCCAGCACCTGCTTAAAGGCACATTACACTATGGAAGAGGATGCAGAGGACTGAGTGTGTACCATCTACACCTGTGGGAAGCTAACTGAGAGACAGAGAAAGGTTAGCACTATTTTATTTTTATTTTGTTCATTTTATTTGTATTTGTTACCCATGGTAATGCACTGATCTCCTTGGATATTTCACATTTTCAGTCTGGGAGCAATGTCTGGTTAAGTGGCTTGCTCAGAGTCATACAGTTTGGCAATGGAGGCTGAGTTAATCAAACCCTGAACCACTGAAACACAGGAAACAAGTTGTTAACATCTGATAAATCCTGTATGCCAATTGCCAGACCCACTATTAACCACTAAAGTTTCACATCTGACTTACAGTTCTGACGCTGCAGTGGTTAAATCAAGTATTCCTTTTGCTAATACTGTGGGTATAAATATCTTCTGTGGCTGATGCACACTTTGCAACAGGGATAAAATATCTGATGAAAGAACAAAGGTTTTCTACAGCTAATGAGAAAGATAAGGGGAGGCACATCCCATGGGAATGCTGTAAGTCAGCATTTAAGGATGCCATGACAGCACCAGCTGGGATACCCTCAGACACATAGAACTGCATATAGCACTAATTTGCCAAGGTATCAGTGGTGGGATCTGCTGTTATATTGTGACTCCTGAAGGTATATATAACATTGCTGAACATGGCGAGGGAGGTACTTAACCACTGTAGCCATCAGATATCAACACACCTGATTGTGTTTTTTAACCTTATATGCTGGATAGTTCACTGTTGTGGAGACCAGCAAAACAAGTCAGCTGCAGTTATACATATTAACATACACAGCATGTCATGTGATGGTGCCTACAATGTTGTATTCTCACACTGTTTCTAGGTTATGGAACAATCTCCCTCCTTCACTCAGGACTATCAGCAATCCTGCCTCCTTTAAAAAATCCCTCAAATCACATCTCTCCTCTCACTGGCTATGCTCCTGTACCCCAACAAATAATCCCAACTCCTGACTTCTCTCTCTGGAGTTTCAACTTTAATCATTCTATTCAAACATCTCCTGTCCTGCATTCTACAATTATTACTTCTTACTGTCTCATTAACTTGACTCTTCTTCCTATAGCCCTTCCATCACCTCCTTTCCACCCTGACAGCAACCCTCCTCTGCTAAGGATTCTACAGATATATTCTGTTATTTAAATACTTGTCATATTTTACTGCCACATTTATACCTGATTGTAAATATTATCACATCTTTTTTTACTCCTAATTTTCTTTAAATGTAAATGTACTGCTCTTAACACTTTTGTTCTATATATTATTAATTACTTTTGCATGTAATTAATGTGGAGCTTTTCTCCCCAGGCCTTCACTGAAAATGAGCTCTTTACAGGCCCAGTGGACTTTCCTGGTTAACAAATGCAATAAATAAATATAAATAAACAAGTAGGCAATTGACTGCTATAGCTTCAACTGACAGCCATTTTGTAACAGGGTAGCTATGAATCATTATATGGGAAACACAGCAGGTATACAACTCACGGCTACCTGTATGATTGCCATTGCTGCACAGTTGTGAGTAAGCTGCATGGGAGGATTTTGTTGGGGGGCATTGGGTAGGGGGGAATGTTTGGCCTGTGCCATATATTTGAGTATGGAAGTACAGAAACTGTTATGTGTACATATTAGCATGGCTAAGATTTAGGCTGGGTGGTACACTACAGCTAGTCTCAGCTGAGAAGTACTATATAATAGCAATAGTAACATTGTATTCTTTCTCCGCACAGTAGCATATCTGGCAAAGACAAAAAAAACACTAAACATTAAGTTCTCCCACACAGAGAATGAAGTCTTGCTGCAGGCAACTCATCTCCATAGCTGAGGGCTGCTTTGCCAGGAGAATGCTGACAGACCCTATTGTGACTATGCTTGGAAGAATTTAGTGTTAAACATTAATGTGTCAGTGGCCAGGACCACAACTATGAGCAGGTCAGAAGAAGAGCTACAGAAATGGTTCATGATGTAGAAAATTGTGCATTATACCTTCCAAAGGAGGATAAGGCAATGGGAGGCTGGCTGTCAGTCAAACCACACACTGATGGAGAAGAAGTTGTTTCTGATTACTCTGCATGGGGGATCTGATGAAACTTTGATCTGAGCTGCAGCATGCCCCTAGAGTATCTCTTTGGAATGTCCCAGCTCTGTTTTGCAATGCTTTTGGTAAGACTGGAATCTTTTTACTGTTGTTCATAACACTAACTTTGTGTTTCGTATAATGTATGTATATTAGTGTTGCAAGCTACAAGGGTACCCGCATCAGATAAGGTTATCTTTTCCATTACTGCCACTGTTCACCATCCCTATTAATTCTGCACTAAAAATAAAGTAGAGGCGATGGGTTATAATTATACTGGGTATTGTGGTTTGGTGTCTTCACAGGTGATGTCCTGCCGGGCTACACCAGAGTGGATATTCCAGTGCCTGATGTTGATGAGGAGTCCATCTGACTATGATAGTGTTGATTAGCAGGCAGTGCCAGGGAATACATTGTCAGAGTTAGACATAGGGAGTTGTGCAAATCTAAGCCCCCAGCTAGGTCATGGACACAGTTTCTTTGCCTATGGACACCACCCAAGATACACAGATCCCACATGAAGGACAGGTAGCTGGACTCATGCAGATGAAGTGTGGCATCCCTGTGGCTCAGCTCTAAATGTCTGCCACTAGCTTCATAGGGTAGGGGCATGACTACATGGGTGTGTGTACTGAAGCCTGTAGATGCCATGGGTATGGCCCTCCTCAAGAACTCTGTTTTAATGTCTACAACCAAGCAAATCAGTAGGGTCCTTATGTATGCAAAGACTAGCAATACATCAGTCTTTGCAGAGATGGTATGCATACTGCAGGATATGTGTGATGATCTACAGAAGCCAATGTCCTCTGTACGTGACATTTTCACATTTTCCATTGCCTACCAGCACAATGTAGAACATCCTGTGCTCCCAGGATGCATTCCAGGCTTGCATCATATAGACACTCCACCTCTGGCTCTGTTGAAGGTGGCCATCATGAGCACTGGAGGACTAGGTCACAGTCATGCACTGCCTTCCCCAGCATGTGTGTGTGCCAGTGCTGTGTCTCACAGAGAATGCCCTTCATGGTCATGCAGCACACCTAGCTCTCTCCAAGGCTGTGTTACTGCTGTGAGAAACTTGGGAGGGGCAGTTCCTGTGGGCAGAGGAATACAAAGGATGCTCAAACATCATCCCTATATGCCCTGAACCTATCCATAAGACCAAACCACAGTTTTGCAACATCCATTGAGGCAAAGCATGCCTACACACATACAACTATAAAGTCAAAGTAAGTCAAAGTAAGCTTTATTGTCACTTCAATTCACACAAGTGCAAACTGAGCAAAATTACCTCTCTTTGGATTCAATGTGCATAAAATACATAGACTACATTTAACATGACGATAATACACAAAATTTTATAGACACAGACGATAAACACAACAATAATAAATACTTGCATTATTGCACTAATTTAACAGATTGTCATTCATTACTAGGTCAATAGCTTATTTTCACTGGAAAAATTCCACTTAAGTGATTGATTTAAGACTTATATTTACAGTATATTGCACAGTAAGACAGTTCAGTTTTATTACTGCTGACTTTGCTGTCTGCGTGCAGTTAAGACCTTGTCACATATTGCACTATATAGAGACTTTCCAATATTGTTGGATTACTGCCTTAATGTCCAGTGTGAAGGGTACTGTTCCTAGAGTTCAGTAACCTGATGGCTAGTGGAAAGAAGCTGTTTCTGAATTTCGTGGTTTTGCGGCATATGCATCGAAAGCACCTTCCTGATAAATGTGAGAACAGCTTGTATGCAGGATGAGTGCTATGCCTGGTTATTTTCCTTGCCCTGCTGAGACATCTGGACATGTTCAGGTCTTGTATGGACAGGTGGGAGTTCCTGCTAATCCTTTTACCTGCTTTCTCTACCCTCTGGAGGGACTGGTGCTTGGAAGCAGAGCAACTTCCATACTATACTGTAAATCTGTTTGTCAGTGTACTTTCAATGGTGCCCCTGTAGAAAGTTGTAAGAGCGATTGATTGTAGGTTTGCTCTCCTCAACCTTTGCAAGAACTGAAACCATTGGTGTACCATCTTAATGATGTTATTTGTATTGGCTGACCACATCAAGTCTTCTGTACACCCCCCAAAAATGTTGTGCTTTTTGCAATCTCGACTGTTTCTTCATTGATTATGAGTGGAGAGAGCTCTCTCTTGCTCTTCCTGTAGTCCACAATTATTTCTTTGGTCTTGTTGACATTTAATGCAAGATTATTGCTATAGCATCAACTTATGAACTGGTTCACCTCCTGTCTCTAGGCTGTCTCGTCATCATTCCTGATGAGGCCCACAATTGTCGTATCATCTGCAAATTTGATGATATGGTTTGAGCTGTGCTTGGTAGTACAGTCATGGTTTAGTATGGTGAAAAGCAGGGGGTTAGGACTCATCCCTGTGGGAATCCAGTGTTTGAGATGATGCTCTCTGATGTATTCTTGCCTATGCACACTTTCTGGAGTCTATCTATAAGAAAGTCCAGAATCTAGTTGTATAGTGGAGTGCTGATGCCCCGTTGAACTAGCTTTCTGATCAGATTTTGTGGGATGGCTGTATTGAAAGCTGAACTGAAGTCGATTAAAAAGTAGCCTCACATAGCTATTCTTGTTCTCCAGATGATCCAGTGATAAGTGGCATGCCAAAGAAATAGCATCTCCTGTGGAGTGATTGGGTCTGTATACAAACTGGAGTGGATTGAAGTGTGCAGGTAATTTGGGTGTTATTGCTTCTTTGATCAGTCTCTCAAAGCATTTCATCACAGTGGAGGTAAGCGCTATGGGACGAAAGTCATTTAGGCTAGCAGGTGGTGACTTCTTTGGCAGTGGTATTATGTTTGTGTACTTGAAACATTTGGGCACAATGGCTTAACTTAGTGAGTTGTTGAAGACGTCTGTGAGTACATTGGTTAGTTGGTCTGCACAGTCTCTGAGCACTCTTTCATAGGTTCATAGGTGTGTACTAGGTGAATGGCCCTGGAGCCTATATAAGCCTAGCCCAAGAAGATTCCCTGGCATCATGCAAACCAAAGTTAGTTCCCAGTGTCCCTGTCAAGCAAGGCCACTGAAGTGATCCCCAGGGTGAACTTCCTATTGCCCATCCACTCGTCAAGATTTCTCTTAGAGGGCCAGTGAAGTGCTCTGCTTGACATGAATGGAAAGTTTGTTCCAGAGTATGGGAAGTCTCTGGGTTAGGAACCTGTTCCTCCAGCATGTTCTGTTTATTGTGGTAATGAGGTTTAGATCCCTGGAGCGTGTGGCATGGAGGGATTGAGATTTCTTTAGGTGTAACATATCAGACATGGCTTTATAGGTCAAGCACAGATCGCCTCTAAGTAGATAATAAGAGACAGAGTATAGCTGGAGTTTTTTGAGTCTGTCCATATAAAGCATGTAGCTAAGGCCTAAGATCCTCTTAGTGAGGTATTTTTGTGGCCTTTCCAGTTGTAGGTGTCGAGTGAGATACATACCAAATGGGGCATTGGATTCTATAATAGGTCTAAAGACGGATGAGTAGAGAGGGATTATGACCTCTTTCTTCCTGGATGAGAAACCTTTTGTAATGAGATGTGCTACATAGAAGGACTTTATGACTACAGTGGCAATGTGGTTATCAAAGGAAAGGTTGCTGTCAACCTGTGTCCTCAGATCTCTTATCACACCTTCAGTGTTTAGTGGACTATCACCTATGTTGTAGTTCATGGGCACTGAATTTTTCTCATAGGGAATGACAATGCACTTTTTGGCATTGAACTTAAGACCATGGTTCTGGCACCAGCCATTGGTGTCAGTGAGACTTTTTTGTAGAATGTCTACATCAGTTGAAGAATCAATAATGGCTCCCAGTTTGCAATCATCTGCAAACTTGGTCAGCCAGAGTCCCTTTGTGTTGGCTTGAACTTCAGGGAAGTAGATGCCAAACAGGAGAGGACCTAAGACCACTGTGGGACACCACTTGTAACTGGTTGGTAGTCAGATTTGGAGTCCACTACTTTCACAGTGTGGGTTCTATCAATGAGCCAGTTGGCAACCCATCTTCTGACTTAGGAGTTTATGCATACTTTAGTGAGTCTATCTATGAGTGGGGGTTACTGGTGTAGAGCAATGTTCACCCATGTAAGTAATGACCAGATCAAGGATGTTTCTACCCCTGGTGGGGGTAAGACTGAGTTGGTCCAGGGCGTTGGAATTAATGAATTCCAGAAAACGTTGAGCAAGTGTGTTGGTACATGAATAATTTTCCCAGTTAATGGAGGAGTAGTTAAAGTCTCCACGTATAAGGGTATTGGGTTGTACCCTAATATTTTCCAGTATGTTTAGAAATGTGGAGTGGGAGTCTTGGGACCGGGTGGGGGATCTATAGCAGGCTACAACCTGGATTGCAGTTTTACCCAGTTTTAGTTGTACCTGAAATATCTCTGATGTTTTATGTTGGGCTATTAGTCTGGAGGTGTGCATATCCTTTATGAATATGGAGACACCACCACCTATAGTGCTTCCGTCCAGGTTTAGGGGCCGAAAGGTGTGTTATGAATTAGAGACTGGTAGTGCTGGGATGCTCTATGGAGGCTTGAACCAGGTCTCGGTCACTGCACAGCTATCGATGTTCTCCATTTTAAGGAGTGCTTCAAGCAAGTGCATTTTGAGATTTAGACTTCTAGCTTTGAGTAGCATAACCCTCAGATTTTGTTTGCTTGTAGCTGTTACGGTGGTAATTTTGTCTTCAGAGCATTACCTAAAAATGGCACTATAGAGGTGGCAAGAGCCTTGGCCAGTATCCAGAATCCCTGGAGAGACAGATGCAGGCCATCTATGGCAAAGCATCAAAGTCTGTCAATCATGTCATCCC
This sequence comes from Protopterus annectens, assembly GCF_019279795.1. Taxonomy (NCBI): domain Eukaryota; kingdom Metazoa; phylum Chordata; order Ceratodontiformes; family Protopteridae; genus Protopterus; species Protopterus annectens. Next base: position 346,381,892 of record NC_056749.1, read on the forward strand.
AGGCAGACAAATACTGGATCCCCTTAGAATGACAACAGAAATGTAGCCAACTGTTTCAATTTTCTGCTTATACTGTGGCTTCATTCTGGTTGACGGTAGGATGCTACTCAGAGCTAGGGTCATACCTGCCTGGGCTACAAAATCCGAGAGCTCCTCTGTCTCTTTTCATGTAGTCCAGGGAGGTACATCTCAGGTCATTCACATCAACATGGACAATGGCAGAGTCATATTTGTATCTGTTGTGAAGTGACCTAAATGCATGCATTATGTGGCGGATCTTGGCACCCAACAGGCAGCTGACCGTAACTTTCTCCTTATTCAACCTAGTGAGTGGGACATCAGTGTGCCTTACTATTGAGTCACCTATGACTAGTGTATTGGGTAAGTCGTTTTGCCTTATGGGATTTGGTTGAGTGGCACACTGTTTATGTGAGCTATGTGTCTCATGGTTTGTGCTGAGATGTGGTGGTTGTTTGCGTTTCTGCCTTGGAGGTCTCTGTTGTTTGGGAAGATTTTTATTGAGAGCCTCCACAAAAGTAGGTGTGTATTTTGTGTTACTATGTGAGGGTTGTGGTGGAGTATGTTCTGGAGGCTATGTGTTAAATGTGGTGTGGTGCAGGTGTTAACCTTCTGTTCTTGACTGGCTAATCCAGTCTTGGCTGGAGAGTGCTTGGCTTCCATTTTGGCTATATATGTGCATGGTTCCACTTCATATAATCGAATTATCATTTCATTAAATTGCAAACCACTGAGACCAAATCATCGAAAACCCATTTAATCGAAAACTCATTTCATCGAATCTCAAATCATTGAAAACTATAAAGCAACTACAAATAACATTCCACAATGTTTTTACTACATTAGGAAATTACCTTTTTCTCCCACTGTAGTGCAACCTTGGAGTTGGTATATTTAATTACGGGGGGTGTAGGGGGGCTTGCCCCCCTGCATACACATAGTACAAAGTGTCTGGGATGTTATTTGTAGTTGCTTCATAGTTTTCAATGATTTGAGATTCGATGAAATGAGTTTTTGATGAAATGGGTTTTCGACGATTTGGTCTCGATGGTTTGCAATTCGATGAAGTGATAATTCGATGATATGAAGTGGAACCATGTGCATCTCTCACAAGTCATAGTGTTGGGAGGTAAGAGGAGAGGATTGTCTGTGTACATGAGGCAGTTGCTACATTGCCTCAAGATGCCGAAGTTCACCAGATTGACAAGAGAAAGCACAGGGAACTGACCTTTAGACATGACTGGATATGAGCTCAATATATTAAGTACTGAAGCCTTTTACAGGAAAAATGTCACTCAAAGTGTCTGAGTCTGTACAGAGCACTGCAAAACACTTGAGGGGAAACTAATACATAGACCCTGAAAATTTAAGGATGAAGTATTTAGGCAGATATTCTGAAATTAGGAAGAACTCAAGCGGTACTTACTGAAAATAAAGAATTAGGTTGTCAAGAATGATGAAAAGAGGGGAGTCACATGAATGGCTACTGCCTGGCTACTACTAATGCTGGTCTCAGCACAGCTTCACTCTGTTGGGATAAAATACTCCTTTGCTTCTTCTCTCACCAGAAGCAAAATGGTAGCACCAATCCCAAGAACAGAAACAGGCCATGGCCTGTTTGGTGATTCACAGTCTTGTCCCAGATGTTGCAAGGGTCTGCAGGCTTGTAGCCTTTTTCTGGTAGATGCCTCGAATAGCAATCAGACCAATCAGGTACTTTAAGCACAGGCATGCACTCTTCAACCAGAAAGAGTCAGGAATCAATGCACTCTGCTCCTACTCTGACCAGGATCAGAATATAAGCACAGATTCCAAGCTGTCACCTATAAAGCAGTTATTAGGCTTTCTGGTGATCAGCAGTCTCCAGGAAATAATGTAACTGCACTCCATCTCTCACCAGGAGAAAACAGAAGCATTAATCCCAAGATGACTACTGAGAGGTAAAATGTGGGCTCTCCAATAACTGATGGTCTTGCAATAAATGCTTAAAGGTAAGATGATAAAAATGGTTTATCCTAAACAATGCAGTGTGCACTAGAGGAGTTCCAAGAATGTTATCAGGTCCAGCTGCTTTCCTGGGGTTAACTCTTAGTAGGCTCCTTCTGACATCAGCAGGGCTGAGGCTGAGCCCTTCCTTGCTCTGCTTGTTGATGATTTTCTCTGCTGCTGTCTTGTTCCCTTCCTCAAACCTACTGAAGTACATGCTGAACTTCTTTAGGAATTCTGTATCATCATCACACTGTGAAGATGGGGACATGTAATCTGTTATAGACTGGATGCCTTGTCACAGGTGCTTGGGGTCTTTTTGTTCAGAGAAGTGACTCATGATCTTTTCACCATATTTGCATTTGTCCTCCCTCATCCCTTTGATTGAGATCTGGGCAATCTTTGAGCCTCTTTGTCACCAGACTTGAATGCATCATTCATTGCTTTCAGGAGCTTGTACACTTCATTTGTTAGCTACGATTTCTGGTTGGCTCTTGTGATGATGCTTTTGGTGACTGTCACATCGTCAACACATTTTGAGATGTAACCCATCACTGATTCAGTGTACTCCTCCAGTTTGATGTGTTGGTTTACTGTGGCTGCCTCCTTGAAGATGTTCCAGTCTGTACTCTCAAAACAGTCTTGTAGTGCTGAGACTGCTCCCTCCGGCCAAATTCTCACTTGCTTCACTGATGATTTACACCTGGTCAGCAGTGGTCTGTATGATGGCAGCAGCATAAAGGCAAGGTGACCTGAGATATCCAACTGGAGGTGAGGTACTGCCTTAAAGTCTAATTTAATATTTGTACAGACCTTGTCCAGTGCATTCTCCCATCTGGTTGCAAAGTCTGCATACTGGAAACATTGAGGTAGGACTATTTTCAGGTTTGCCTAATTGAAGACACCTGCTATTATATGTACCCCATCAGGATTTTAATTTTGCAAATCATTTATAGACTGATATAGCTTAGCTAGTGCTTTGCTTGTGTTAGCACTGGGAGGTATGTATACTGCTGTGATGCTGACACTGTTATATTTCCTTGGTAGGTAGAAGGGTCTGCATTTCAGTGACCTAAACTCTAGGTCCTCAGAGCAATGCATTTTTACCACCTCACAGTTGGTGCACCAATTGTTACTGATATAGATGCAGACACCACCCGCCTTTGCTTTCCCACAGAGAGACTGTATTCTATCTGCAAGTAATAATGATAGTCTCTCCACATGAATCGCACTGTCATTTATTCTAGAGCTCAGCCAAGTCTCAGTGAAGAAAAATACAAATGAGTTTCTCACCTTGCTCTGGTTAGTAAGTTCTAGTCTTATGTAGTCCATTTTGTTTTCCAGGGAGTGAACATTAGCCAGTAGAATGGATTAGCCCCCAGTTCAACACACAAACATAAACGCCTATTCTTCCAGTGACAGTGGCCCTTCACAGAGCATTTTGCCATATTTATTAACTTTGTTGCGTTTGCTTTTGTTTACCAGGAAAGTCCAACTGGGCACAATGATCCCTTATTAGTGGAAGTTCATAGAGAAAAGCTCATCTTAAATAATTTCTTTTTATGATGCAGGTTAAGGTTAGAGGCAGGTTTGGGTTAGCAGACATTACTAAGGTGGGTGGCGGGGATGCCCCTGTGCTCTACCTTAGTAATAGCTGCTAATCCTAAATTTAACCCTGGCTCTGTCAATAATTTTAACCTGCATATTAAATTAAAAAAAAAACTTACCATAACACTACCACTGATGTTCACCACACACTTATGCATACACATACACAAACATGCATTCACTAAATCTAACTCCTAACCTAACCCTAACCTTAAGCCTAAACACTCACACATGCTTAATCTGTTCTCTTACTTAACTCTAACTAAAACACAATCCCAGACACACACACACACACACACACACACACACACACACACACACACATCCCAGTTACTGGTTTTGATGAAACACTCACCTGTAAAAAATTTCAATTCGATTAACCAGGCATTTGAGCAAAGAACACTGCACTTCACCTGTCAACCAAATGATCAGAATTGAAATATATATATATATATGTGTGTGTGTATGTATATATATATGTATATATATATATATATATATATATATATATATATATATATATCTATATATGTATACACACACACACACACACACACACACACACACACACACACACACACACACACACACACAAAACTCAACCAATGAACATGCACAGAATGGCAAAACAAAACCTGCTCACATCCAAAATATCAGTAGCAGCAAAAAGAAGAGAGCAATGCCTTGAAAAGGCTTTTAATTCATGCCTTTTATTAGCGGACTACCACCAAACTGCAAACCTGGTTTCTCTCTAATGAGACGTCTTAAGTTTCCTTTGTTAGAGCGGAACCTGGTTTGCATTTTGGTGGTGGTCTGCTATTAAAAGGCATGAATTAAAAGCCTTTTCAAAGTGCTGTTCTCTTATTTTTGCTGATATATATATATATATATTCATAAAAAATAAAGGAAACTGCTCAGGTGCAAAACCATGCAGAAAATAGCAAGCAGCATACAATGAGTGTCTTCAGACCAAAGTCATATAAATCACACCAAACAGCATACGACAAGTCTCTTCAGACCAGGAATATAAGAATAATCCAATCCAATGAAGCAAAATGCTGTTAACTTCTTTATTAGCAGATATCTGGTAAGCGCTTTCGCCAAAGTGGCTTCTTCAAACCATAAGAGTATAAAGCAGTTCAAGACACAACTTATATACATTCAGGTACACCTACAATTACTAATTAAGCCTAATGATGACATCAAAATTAAAGCATATACATTTAAAGTGAACAATCAAATAGTATTACAATACACCTATACAAGTAGTAAAGGCAAAATATTTAAAACATTATTACTGCATAAAAATGGACATCACTTAAGCATCCTAAAGCTATTATATAAAAAATATCTTTAATTAATCCATCAATAAAACAATTTATTATAAAAAAATAAAAAATGTTTAAAAAACTATTTAAAATGAAACCTTCTGTTTTTAAGAGCTGGTCTTAAAGGGACCTTATCATTAAGACCAGGGTGAATATGTGTTTGCAGTCTGATAATCCAGTTAGTTTCATTTCTTTCAGTATAATTCCTTAGGTTCCCTCCCCTCAAACTAGGTATATTAATATATAAAACTAAAAACTTAAAAGTATGTGAATTGTTAGTTTCTAAAACATGTTTAGACAAAGCATTGGTGTTTGACCGAATACGGATCTGGTATAAGTGCTCCCTCACCCTGTCCTTAAGCCTTCTATCGGTTTTACTGACATAGAAGGCAGGGCAAGAAGAGCATAAAGCGAGATAATCTACATGTTCGGTATCACAACTAGCACTGACATCAAAGCTAAAAAATTGAGATGTATTGAGATGTATAAACATGTTCGATTCACATATAAATGTGCAAAAATTACACTTATTACATGGTATGGTGCCTAAATGACTTCTATTTTCAAAGAATGAAGTAGCATTAGTATAACATAATACTAATATTAGGGTCAACTGTTAAAACATTCCAATGCTTACACAAGATGTCTCTTATTTGGTAGAAATCATGTGTGTAGAATAATGAGATTTTTTGTGTTGGTACATTGACATTGGTGGTATTGCTTTCTGTAGTATAATATTCATTGCCCTGCTCTGAAAAATAAGGGCATGCCCTATCTATTCTAAAGTTCTCTATACACTGAAAACCTATAGAAATTTAATCTTCTTTGTATTTCCTTGTTAATAATCTTTTATGGAGGGTTTCCAATTCCGTTTCAAAGCTACCTGGCATAGGGTTTAACCTAGATGCCCGGATTGCCTGACCTTTAATAATATTGGGAAAGACATATCTAGGATGCATACTTTTGCTGTGTAATAATGTATTTTTATAGCAAGGTTTTCTGTATACACCTGTGTTAAGTTTACCATTGCTAAGGCGTTCGATATGAACATCCAAGAAGGGGATACTACAAGTTGAGACTGTCAAAGTAAATTTCAAAAAACTAGTAAATGAATTGATTTCTTCAAAGAAACTGTTCAACTCACCCTCACTACCATTCCAAAGAAGAAACAAATCATCCACAAAACGTCTATAAAGTATGATATGTTTCTTGCAAGAGGGTGAAGGAAAAAACTTCTGCTTTTCCCACATAGCCATGACTAGGTTGGTGTAGCTATTGGCACAAGATGTGCCCATAGCTACGCCATCCTTTTTAAAAAAGAAAATATTGTTTTCTAACACTGTCTCTAATAACAGGCAGATCAAGTCTATCTTGGTGGCTACCATAGCAGTGTAGTGCGACAAGTACTGCTGAATACTAACTATACCGAATTGGTTAGGAATATTAGTAAAAAGAGATTTAACATCCATTGTAACAAGCAGATAAGGGAGAGTATCAAGGAGATTTGCGGTTTCCTTATACAGGTCCAACAAAAACTGTTTGGAATCCCTTAGAATAAATGGATTTAGATCTACTACTGGTCTTAGCATTTTATACAAACACTGACAGGGGTTCAGTAACCCAACCTCTGCCTGCTACAATGGGTCTCATTGGTGGATGTATGGGATCTTTATGTACTTTGGATAATCCTTGTATAGTTGGAACCAATGGGTTTTCAACCCATAGAAAATTGTACATTTCAGATGTAATTGTACCACTTCTATTCAAGTCATATAATGTATTATACACCCTAAGAACATGTTCTTGTACAACATGCAAGACTATAGGTATATAAAAAGTAGAGTCACTCAGCATTTCCTTCATATAACTATTATATACTTCTCTGTCTAACACTACTACTGGGCCACCTTTATCAGCTGGTATGATTGAAATGTTTCTATCATTCTTAAGATTATTTAGTGCCTTTTTCTGTCTAAAAGTTAAATTACCCTTCTTGGAATAAACAAAAGGTTTCTTTGATGTAGAGTAGATATCCTCTTCAACCATATTGCAAAAGGCATCCACTAATGGATGTAAAGTAGAAACAAATACACTAGGTTTACGAAATTGTACAAGTCGTGTATTGCTAGCACCATTATTAAAAAGCAATTTTAATTGCAAATTATGAGCAAACAATTTAATATCTAGAATGGTGTCTATCATGTTACTATTGGTAGTAGGTATGAACGAAAGTCCTTTGTTTAGGACTTCTAACTCATACCTGTCTAAAGGTGTATGTGAAAGATTCAATACTAAGTTTATTGTCACTTTCTCCCACATTTTCTTCAAAATGGGTTCTTTCAACTCTCCTCCCAGGGCTTTCCTTTTTTGCCTTCCCCTGCTCATAGAGCGACTTCTTCCTCTGTTGTGTATATTGAAAATTGGGAAAGGGGTAGGGTGTTCTACAATCCTGGGAGTATTAGAGTGTGGAAAAGTTTTTCTGTGAACTACTGGTTCATTATTTGGTGATGTATAAACAATAGGTAATTCAGAAATATACCTGCTTTGTTGAACAGGCTCAATATTATTAACTCCACCATCACAATTCTCTGAATTAACACTATTAGAAGCTTTAATAGCTGTATTAGATTCTAAGTTCAGATTTTCTTCTACTATAGAATTAACAGTACTATTAGTATCAACATTTAATTCCACATTCTTATTAACAACATCATGGACTTTAAATGCATTTATACTATCTAAAGAGTTTTTACTACTATTAATAGTGGTAACACTTGTAGCATTTGAACACAATGCATATGACAAACTGTTATTGTTGGTATTATTATTCTGCCTGTTAGTATTACCATACCTAGGCCAAGTAAAGACTTGGCCATGTGAAAAATCATATACATCTCTTTGGAGCTTATGTTTCTTCTGTTATAATAATCGCTTTTCGAACAGAGGAACACTATCTACCAATCGATCAAATAATGGCTCAACAACAGTATCATTAAAGTTTTGATATAAGTCCATCTGTTGCTTTTTAATGAGTTCTTGTAGTCTACTTTCTTCTGGTGCAAAAAAACTCATTGAGAAGAGTCATGTAACTAATGCTTACCTCAATGTTAAGCTGTTGCCAGCAATACAACAACTCAGGGTAAGTGTTTCCTGTTGTCGGCATCTTTAAGATTCTGAGCCCTCTGGGAATTATCCTTTTCTTAATGCATGCTACAAAATGAAAGCGTTGCATCTGGAGTCTTTTCAGTTTTAATAAATTAGTCTCCAGTGTTGAAAACGCAGCATTTAAAGCTTCAAAGTCAACATATTAGAAAGCTCCTCACTGCTAGTGGCCATGGCTTCAAAGTAGAGTAATGGATTGACGTCACCGATGACATAGTCCAAAAATCGTCTGCGAGGCATTTTATCTCTTGCAGCCCTATTAGGATTATAAGGTAACTCAACAAGGTTATCAGTAAAACCTGTCATGGTTATCCTGTGGTATCTCCAAAGAAAAATACAGAAATAATACAAATAACAATGAGTACCACAGGAAAATGTACGCTCCTGAGCAGAAAGCACAGAAATAAAATCATAAAAAATAAAGGAAACTGCTCAGGTGCAAAACCATGCAGAAAATAGCAAGCAGCATACAATGAGTCTCTTCAGACCAAAGTCATATAAATCACACCAAACAGCATACAACAAGTCTCTTCAGACCAGGAATATAAGAATAATCCAATCCAATGAAGCAAAATGCTGTTAACTTCTTTAAATCCAAATCTTTTATTAGCAGATATCTGGTAAGCGCTTTCGCCAAAGTGGCTTCTTCAAACTATAAGAGTACAAAGCAGTTCAAGACACACCTTATATACATTCAAGTACACATACAATTACTAATTAAGCCTAATGATGACATCATAATTAAAGCATATACATTTAAAGTGAACAATCAAATAGTAATTCAATACACCTATACAAGTAATAAAGGCAAAATATTTAAAACATTATTTAAAACATTATTACTGCATAAAAATAGACATCACTTAAGCATCCTAAAGATATTATATAAATAATATCTTTAATTAATCCAGCAATAAAACAATTTATTATAAAAAATAAAAAATGTTTAAAAAACTATTTAAAATGAAACCTTCTGTTTTTAAGAGCTGGTCTTAAATGGACCTTATCATTAAGACCAGGGTGAATATGTGCTTGCAGTCTGATAATCCAGTCAGGTTTCATTTCTTTCAGTATAATTCCTTAGGTCCCCTCCCCTCAAACTAGGTGTATTAATATATAAAACTAAAAACTTAAAAGTATGTGAATTGTTGGTTTCTAAAACATGTTTAGACAAAGCATTGGTGTTTGACCGAATACGGATCTGGTATAAGTGCTCCAAGGACAGGGTGAGGATTTTTATTATCTTGCCATTTTTCATAATAGGCCTTTTGTTTTTGATAAATGTTTATGAAAAAGTTATTATACATTTGGTATAGCTGCACACAGAAACACCATAAGTAACTTTGACATAGCTAATTCAAAATGTCAGTTTGTTAGTTAACCAGGAGAGCCTACCAGAGCTAATAGCTTCTTTTCTGGAGGGTCACAGAGAGAAATAAAATCAGCAGATAACAAAGAAGTATATATGCAGTATTAATAAAACTAATAAAACTGACAAGACTGTCAGTATGTAAATCAAAACAATGGTTGTGGAAACATACAATTAACACATACACAAATAGGAAACAGAAATATAACAAAAGCATATAGTTTAAGCAGTTAATTAATTAAATAAAGTGAAAAATATGCACAGTCAATATATACAAGTTGGACTGCACTGCCTACAGTGTTAAATATTCACATAAGGAAAATGGTTGCAATAATATTAGTCATTCGGATAAGAGAAACCTCAGATGCATGGGAGGAGGATGTGAAAGGGGCAGTAAGAGGAAAAGACTGAAGGGTAAATAATGATTACCACAGCATAACAAGAACAGGGACAAAGAAGGGAATAAAAGGAGGAGATAGTTGTGGTGGAGTGTTTTGATATACAAGTAAGGCTAAATAATAGCCTTGGTTTGTACTGGAAGCACACTTCTTCATGATGCTGTCAATAGCTTCAACTGCTCTTTACAGTTGACCTTTGGACTGTGGCTATCTCAGACTGGTAGTAATGGCTTAATTTTGCATTCCTATGCAAATATTACAACTTGTTTTTGTTTATATCTGCATTTACTGTGGCTTTGTTCTATCTTTTTCATTAAAACATTGCCAATTTACATTAAATTGCCTTATGAGTACATAGCTTGACTGTGTGAGATTTCCATTTTATTAACATGCAAATCACCTGTACTGCAAATATGTAAATTATATCCTTTGTGACTGCGCAAATATTAGCCTTTTCAAACATGCAGGTTATGCCTTGCATCTTGAACATTGAGAATGTTAGCCTTCATTGACTGCATACTGTCCCTTTCCATACTGAGACTGCATTCACACATTGTGTACTTATTTAAAAACACCCAGATATTCATAAGCAGCTCAACTCCATATAGTGGGCTGTTAAAGTGACACAATTTGAAATAAAAGGCTAGCTGCAATATAAAAGAGCAAGCATCTACAGCCTTTTCTTCAAATTATTGTAAGATTTCCCTGAAGAACCAAGTGCATTTTGTAAATTAAGTGGTGGAAGTGCTACCATGATGAAAATTCCTCTGCTTAAATTGTAATGTTGTAGGTTTATATCATAATTTTGCTGTCTTTTGCTTCTGTATTCATGGTAGGTAATGGTGCACTCTCTGAGGGACTTCAGGAACTTGTAGTGATATTTTGCTTGTTACATTATTCAGTTCACTTTATGGTACGTTTGTATGCTGGGCAAGTGACTATTAAGCATCTGGGTTTCATCTTTTCACCATTTGCAAATGCTGATAGCATAGTTATCCATTCTCCTCATCTTCTACTTTGCAACACTGTAAGTAGGGTAGATCCAAATAGAACACTTGGACTGGCACCAGTCTTCAGCGAATAACTTCTCCACACAATGACATGGATTTGTGGTTTCTTTATGTACTTCCACTCACCTGTAAAATATAATGCAATAGATACCCACAGAAGTTTAATTACATAGTAGACGACTGCCTGAAAAGGGAATTCAGTGGTATTATGGATATTTTCAAATGTATTACATATTCAAATGTATTATATATATTTATACTGTAAGGTCTAAGAAAACATCCAGGATACCCATTGTATAAAAACAGGCTTATTGAATATTCCAGAAAATAATGAAAATTACTACTCCCTATATTTTATGATATAAACAATGAGACCACAATAAATAATTTCAAAACTTTTCTCATCTTTAATGTGACTTATAACCTGTACAATTCAATTGAAAAACAAATCTGTTAGGGGAAAAATATAAAACAACTTACAATAAGCTGGTTGCATAAGTGTGCATAATCTTAAGCTAATACTTTGTTGAAGTACCTTTTGATTTAATTACAGCATTCACTCTTCTTGGGTAGGAGTCTATCAGCATAGCACATCCTGACTTGGCAATATTTTCCCACTCTTCCTTGCAAAAGCACTCCAAATCTGTCAGATTGCGAGGGCATTTCTTGTGCACAGCCCTCTTCATGTCACCCCACAGATTTTCTATTGGATTTAGGTCTGGGCTCTGGCTGGGCCATTCAAACCCTTTAATTTTCTTCTGGTGAAGCCATTCTTTTGTTGATTTGGATATATGCTTGGGGTCATTGTCGTGTTGAAAGGTGAAATTCCTCTTCATCTTCAGCTTTCTAGCAGATGCCTGAAGGTTTAGGGCCAAAAGTGACTGGCATTTGGAACTGTTCATAATTCCCTCCACCTTGACTACCCCAGAACATGATACTGCCACCACCATGCTTCACCATAGGGATGGTATTCTTTTGGTGATGTGAAATGTTGTTTTTGCAGCAAACGTAACTTTTGGAATTGTGGCCAAAATGTTCAACCTTGGTCTCATCAGACCATAACACATTTTCCCAAATGCTTTTGGGAGACTTGATGTATTGTTTTGCACATTTTAGCTGGGCCTGAAAGTTTTTCTGTGTAAGAAAAGGCTTCTGTTTTGCAACCCTACCCCATAGGCCAGACATATGGAGATGCATGTCACATGTAGTACACAACCAGTACTTGCCAGAAATTCCTGCAGCTCTTTCAGTGTTGCTGTAGGTCTCTTGGTAGCCTCCCTGACCAGTTTTTGTCTTATCTTTTCATCAATTTTGGAGGGATATCCAGTTCTTTGCAACATCACTGTTGTCTCATATTTTCTCCACTTTTTGATTACTGTCTTCACTGTGTTCCATGGTATATCCAATACTGTGGAAATTTTTTTGTACCCTTCTCCTGACTGATACCTTTCAACAATGAGATCCCTTTGATGCTTTGTAAGCTCTCTGCAAACCATGGCTTTTGCTGTAGCAGGCAACTGGTTAAATATAAGGAAAATTCTACTACGACAGCTGAACTTTATTTGGGGTTAATCAGAGTGTCTTTAATTGATGGCAGGACTGTGTACCCAAGAAAACTGAATGCTGTAATAAAATCAAAAGGTGCTTCAACAAAGTATTAGTTTAAGGGTGTGCACACTTATGCAACCAGCCTATTGTACATTTTTTAATTTTTATATTTTTTTGCCAAACAGATTTGTTTGTTTTTCAATTGAATTGTAAAGGTCATAGAACACATTAAAGGTGGGAAAAGTTTTGAAATGATTTATTGTGGTCTAATTTTTTTATATCACAAAATCTTGGCATTTTACCAGGGGTGTGTACACTTTCTATATCCATTGTGTGTGTGGATGTGTATATATATATATATATATATATATATATATATATATATATATATATATATATATCTTACTTGGATTTCAGCTCCAAAAGAATAATTCTTCCTTTTGTCACTCTCTACAGTCCCACACAGCCTATTCAGTAAGTAGGATGACTGAAAATTATATATATATATATATATATATATATATATATATATATATATATGTGTGTGTGGGTCTAGGACTTTTCACTGAATCACATTTCACTGAAAGGACATTTCACTGAATCACATTTCACTGAAAGGACATTTCACTGAAAGAAATGTATATGCCCTTCTCCCCACTGTGGTGCGACCCTGGAGTTAGTAGAATTAGTTAGGGGTGTGTGGGGGGTAGAGCCCCCACTAATTATTATTTATTTAGGAATCTAATTTCTTTCAGTGAAATGTGCTTTCAGTGAATAGTCCTAGATTCATATATATATATATATATATATATATATATATATATATATATATATATATATGTGTATGTATATATGCTTGCATATATATATATATATATATATGTATATATATATACACACACACATATAAATATATATATATATATATATATATATATATATATATATATGGGTCTACTTTGAAAGACCGACACACCAGTTCACCGACGCACAAATCACCGAGACCAGATAACCGACAACACACAAAACCGACAACGCAAAACACCGAACACCATTACACCGACACACTGAACGTAAACAACACATTACACTATATAGCATAGCCACTAGCCCTAACCCAAACCCTAACCCTAAGGTCCGACACTATCGCACACTCACCCTACCTGCACCCTAACCCTAACTCACTTAACCCACCCAAAAACATAAAGCCCGTCACTATCGCACACACACCCTACCCGCACTCTAAACCTAACTCACTTAACCCGTCCCTAAACTACAGTCCCTCACTATCAAACACTTACCTTACCCGAACCCTAACTCCGACAGTAACACACACTCACCTGTCCCACAGCCTAACCCAAAATCCCACAATATCGCACACTTACCTGACCGCTCCTAACTCCATCACTGTCGCACACTTACCGAGTAGCGATCACACATTACCCTTGTCGGTCTTTCCGCTGTCGGCAAATCACCCTTTCGATAAACTTACCTGTCGGTCGTTTGGTCTTCATTTTCCGCGTGTCGGGGAATCGTCGGTTCGGTCTTTTAAAGTAGACCCATATATACATATATTTGTTTGTATACCGGGGTTGTGCACTGATCAATATTGACCACTTTTAGGTAAAACTCAGAAAAAATACAAAGCATTTCACAAACAAAAACTACAGAAATGTAAGAAATAATAGAGCAATGTACAGTCAATTAGAGTATACTGTACAATATGTGCATTAGTTTCTAAAGTAGATTAAAAGAATAACTCTAGGCATATTTCTGAGTTTGTGTCATTGTTTTATGGATAGGATTAAACACCTCTAATTACATTCCTTTTCTTTTTGGCTTTTAGGGGCAGTTTAACTGCTGTTTTTAATAACATTTCTACAAGACACAACTTGGCTATGTAAGGACTAGAAATCAACGATCATAAAGTGGGAAGTCATACTCTAGGTAGGTTACTTAATATGGATGTTGTCCAGCTCCACTTGCCCAGATACAGTGCAGATGATCCAAGTTCAAATTACAACTCGGACACCTGTTGGAGCTGGCAACTGGAGAAGAGATGAATGATGCAGATTTGAAGGCTCACCTGTCTTTGAGAAGAGTAGTGGGGCATGTATTCACATGTTTAGTCACATTTTAGAATATCTAGTGGAAACTGGATATAAGCTATGGCTTTGAGGAAGCAGGACTGCCTTGATGGGTTATTTCACTTTCAGAAGTAACATACCTTCACAAAATCCCATTGCATGATGAGGCCTGGAGTGGTACTGAATATGTACTGAGGGTTTAGGACTTTAAAGCATAGAATCTCCCGGCCTAGAATTTATGTTTTCTCTGATCCTTGCTGCTTGGCTCCCAACCATGGGAAGGAGCAAATGAGCTGTAGGGTGGCTGCCTCCCAGGGGAAGTAATGACTTAATGGAATCAATGGAGATTGGGGAGTCTGAAGGTCACCAAGGCAGGAAGAAAGAAAACTTAAGTAAATAAAGAAATAAATAAAAAGGATGTCAAAGTGCACTGCAATAAAGTTTGTTTTCAATCATATGATATTTCTTCATGAAGAAGATTCCACTGTCATTAAGCTTTGATAATACTCATATAGATGAGCTATATCCTTAAATATGAAGAAGTACCTATTCATACCTTACACCTCCACTTCCTTACTTCAATCAATTTCTCGGCCCTGGCTCTCATTTTAAATATGCAGATAATAAGGTTGATACTGTGGTAACTGGAAAAATAATGACAGTCAGAAATAAACTGCTCCAGCATCGAGCAAAAACTTTAGTAAAGCAGAGCTTTCGAGTAACGACCCTTTCTCAATGCTAACACCATTACACAACCAGCATATCACATTGTTAGACTCAGAAATAAACCGCTCCAACATCAAGCAAAAACTTTAGTAAAGCAAAGCTTTCGGGTAACTACTCTTTCTCAATGCTAACACCATTAAACAACCAGCATATCACATTGTTAGACTCAGAAATAAACTGCTCCAGCATCAAGCAAAAACTTTAGTAAAGCAAAGCTTTCGAGTAACAACCCTTTCTCAATGCTAACACCATTACACAACCAGCATATCACATTGTTAGACTCAGAAATAAACCGCTCCAATGTCAAGCAAAAACTTTAGTAAAGCAAAGCTTTCGATTAACAACCCTTTCTCAATGCTAACACCATTACACAGAATAATCACCATTTAAATAAGAGCAAACAAGTATCACATGACCACAGCCAGCATATCACATGACACTGCATACATTTTTTTTTTAAATACATTAAACATTTTGTTGCTGTATTCTTACTAAAACAGGTTTAATACTCACATTATTATTAAGACCAGGTTCAAACTCTGCACATAATCTAATAATCCATTCATACTCTTTATTTTCAAGAAAATTGTTGAAATCACCCCCCCCCAGTTCCTTTCACTACTATGTCTGTTACCCTCAACTTAAAACAATGATCCTCACCCTTGTTCATGATATGTCTACTTAGAGCATTCTTGTTATTTCTGCTTCTTATATCCAACATGCTCAATAATTCGCTCCCTCAGCCTTCTGGTGGTTTTCCCCACATAAAATGAAAAACATTTTACACAAGTGACGAGGTACACCACATAGCTGGTATTACAACTGGCTGTGAGGGAAAAAGTATATTGCCTATTGGTCATAGGATGTGTGAAGACATTATTATTACCTGTTAAAATAATCATTACAGCAACTACAATTCATACACTTAAAAGTGCCTTGCTTCGTAACTGTTTGTTGCTTGACATATACTTAAGAATCTTTATAACATAGCCTTCTTTTTAAGTTTCTAGTGCTCCTATAAGAAAAATAAGGCTTTTCATTCAGAATTGTCTGCAGCTCAGGTAAAGCCAACAAAATAATCCAATTCTTTTTGTATAATTCTTTTAAGATTACCTGTCCTTACATTAAAAGTAGTTTTATACCTAATTTTACTGCATTGAATTCCATTTTGTACCATTTATTCTGCCCCCTTAGAAAATATGAGTTTCAGAGAGACTTCTCTGTCCTTTTTTACCCCATCACAAATTCTATGAAGATCTGTTTGATTATAACCACTATTTATAAATTCATCAACCATCTCTTCTAACTGCTGATTAAATTTCTGGTCATCAGTATTTAACTTACTGACCCTACCCAGCTGAGCCTTCATTATGCCTGAAAACACATAAGGTGCATGCATACTTTGTTTATGCACATAACGGCAAGCATGAACTTCTTTTTTGTGAATGCTGGTTTCTATTCTTTCTAATTTTTTCTCTAGACATATATCCAAGAACACTATCGCTTTGTCAGAATATTCCATTTTAAATTTAATAAAATTTGTTGTGCATTTAAATAAGAAATATATTCATGCAGCTCATCAAAACTCCCTTTCCATACAAAAACAACCATCCATAAATCTTTGATAACATTCAACCTTCCTATTCAAAACATGCCTGTCACTATATATAAACTTTTTTCCCACTGATACAATACAGTATTTGCATATGTGTTGGCCACTGATGTCCCCATGGCCACTCCTGCCTGTTGTACATAAGGTTCATCATCAAAGAGAAATACATTTTTTGTTAACACTAGTTCCAGAAGTAAGCAAATATTCTCTATCTCATTTGCTGGCATAGACACTTCATTATTTAATAATTCTCATATGACTTCAAGCCCATAATCATTCGTAATTACAGTGAACAGTGAAGTTATATCCATTGTAACAAGTAAATAACCAAAGTCTCCTTCTGGATTTCTTTTAACAAGCCACTCATTAAGTTTCCTTAAGAAGTCAGAAGTATTTTTAACCACACTAGGGCATATATGCAAAAACTGACTTAGGCTTTTCTGCAGGTATACAGACAATGGTTCACTCACCCAACCCCTTCCTGAGAAAATAGGTCTCAGTGGTGGGTTGGTGAGCGACTTATGAATTTTAGGTATACCACACATCTGAGGAATTCCGGGACAAGGCTCAGTAAAGTAATTAAACAATTCATTATTTATATCACCACTAAGCTGCAAATCATATATAGCCATGTTTACATCACTGATACATTTTCTAACTTCAGAAAAAGTAATTTTCTTAAAAGTATGCTCATCATTCAACAACACTTTTAGTGAGGCCATGTATTTAGTTCGATCCATGATTACAGTGGCCCCACCCTTATCAGCTTGTTTAATAATGATGTTAGTATCATATGATTACAGTGGCCCCACCCTTATCAGCTTGTTTAATAATGATGTTAGTATCACTCCCCAAGGTTTTCATAGCTTCATACTCATCATACTTTAAATTATAATACTTCTTTTTAACATTTTTAGCATACACCTGCCTAATTCCATTCTCATAGACATTATGAAATGCAGTTAAAACTGGATTGCTAATTGGTACAAATGTGCTTTGTTTTTTACAATTCAAAACATCAGTTTGAGCATCATTTTTATACAGCAATTTCAAATTTAGATTTCTTACAAACAACTTTAAATCAGTCAGCGATGTCACTATGTCATCTGAACTACTTGGAATAAACATTAAATCCTTCTCCAACAATGAAATATGGGCATCTGACGAAACAAAGTCTGATAAGTTCAAAATACCTTTGTTTAAACCAGCTACTTTCATGCTGCTTTGTTGTAATGCAGTGGGCTGCTGTTTTTTCTTTTGGCCCCACTCAACATCTTTCTCTGCTGCAATTACCCTCTTGATGCAGATCTTTGATGCACTGCAACTTTCTCTGGCAAATTTGGCTGAAAACACTTTTGTGCAGAAGTCAAATTCAATGTTGTTTGCTGCACAGTCCTTTTTTCTGATACCATCACTGCATCCATTGATTCACTCACTCCATTCTGGGCAGCCATACTGTCACTAGTTACTGTAGAGGAAGTGGGTGAGTCTGAATACTGTTCTTCCTGTTGTAAGTTCTGCTGTACCATGTGAGTCTCTCGATTAACTGTTGATGGCTCTTACCTCAAGGAAAATTCATCCATTTGGTATGTTGACCCTCTCTATCCAGTCAGCAGTTTCATTTGGTTCTCAATTTTGGGCCAGGAAAAAATATGGCCCATTTTAAAGTCATTTATATTTCTAAGAAGCTCACTCCTCTTTATAGCTTCTAGTTTATCATCCATCAACTGCAATCTATCCAGCATGTTATGATATAAGCCAGTTAAAGTAGAAAAGCATGGCATATTTAGCAAATCACTTTCCAGTCTAATTATTTCTTGCTTCAGTTCATCATCAATGGTAACAAACTAGTCATTCATCAGTGACATAATCCAGAGTAAGCTTTAAATTCAGCTGCTGCCAGTGTTTTAAAAACTCTGGATAGACGTTTGCATAAGAAGGCCTTTTCAGGATCTGGAGGCCTTGTGGAACCACCCCCAGATCGAAATATGTCAAAAAGCTTAGCCTCTGACACTGAAAATGCTTGTATGTCCCCACTTTTCTTTCTAAAGTAGTTAGAAGTTTCTCAAAAGTATCCACAGGTGGGGGATTCCTCTACTGAAGTTGATGCATTAGGTATTAGGTAGAGCAAAGGATTACCTTCTTTAGACAACAGGCTTTTTACAAACTGACTCCATTCTCCTTTCCCTTCCATTCTGGCTGGCTGTGTTAAGCTCTCTTGTTCAAACCTGACGACCACTGTAGCAAACCAAAAAATTAATTGTTAATAAGGCTGATACTGTGGTAACTGGAAAAATAATGATAGACTCAGAAATAAACCGCTCCAACATCAAGCAAAAACTTTAGTAAAGCAAAGCTTTCAGGTAACGACCCTTTCTCAGTGCTAATACCATCACACAGAATAATCACCAGTTAAATAAGAGCAAATGAGTGTCACATGAACACAGCCAGCATATCACACGACATTGCATAAGATTTTTTTTTAAATACATTAAATATTGATCATCTCTTTTAGCTGCTGATTAAATATCATGAACAAGGGTGAGGGCCATTGTTTTAAGTTTAGGGCAATACACATAGTAGTGAAAGGAACCGGGGGGTGATTTAAACAATTTTCTTGAAAATAAAGAGTATGAATGGATTATTAGATTATGTGCAGAGTTTGAACCTGGTCTTAACAATATTGTAAGTATTAAACCTGTTTTAGTAAGAATACAACAACAAAATATTTAATGTAGTTTTTAAAAAAAAAATGTATGCAGTGTCATTTAAATAGAGTTGCTTGCTACTGAGATTTGTCTGCATACATCAACTGGACATAAGCTGATTTAAGTATATTTCCTGCATTTTATTGTGGTTTTATAATTTGGACTGATTCCTCAGATCTAGCTCTGTTGAAACTGTCTTGTGTGTATCTCTGAAGCTCTGCACTAGTTGCTAAACTGCTTTGAAATTCCTTTAAGTGTTAATTAGCTTGGGGGGTTTCTGATAACATTAAAACCTGTGTTGGTTACATTTCTTGTAATCATTTTAAATAGAGCTGCTTGCTACTGAGATTTTTCTGCATACATCAACTGGACATAAGCTGATTTAAGTATATTTCCTGCATTTTATTGTGGTTTTATAATTTGGACTGATTCCTCAGATCTAGCTCTGTTGAAACTGTCTTGTGTGTATCTCTGAAGCTCTGCACTAGTTGCTAAACTGCTTTGAAATTCCTTTAAGTGTTAATTAGCTTGGGGGGTTTCTGATAACATTAAAACCTGTGTTGGTTACATTTCTTGTAATCATTTTAAATAGAGCTGCTTGCTACTGAGATTTTTCTGCATACATCAACTGGACATAAGCTGATTTAAGTATATTTCCTGCATTTTATTGTGGTTTTATAATTTGGACTGATTCCTCAGATCTAGCTCTGTTGAAACTGTCTTGTGTGTATCTCTGAAGCTCTGCACTAGTTGCTAAACTGCTTTGAAATTCCTTTAAGTGTTAATTAGCTTGGGGGGTTTCTGATAACATTAAAACCTGTGTTGGTTACATTTCTTGTAATCATTTTAAATAGAGTTGCTTGCTACTGAGATTTGTCTGCATACATCAACTGGACATAAGCTGATTTAAGTATATTTCCTGCATTTTATTGTGGTTTTATAATTTGGACTGATTCCTCAGATCTAGCTCTGTTGAAACTGTCTTGTGTGTATCTCTGAAGCTCTGCACTAGTTGCTAAACTGCTTTGAAATTCCTTTAAGTGTTAATTAGCTTGGGGGTTTCTGATAACATTAAAACCTGTGTTGGTTACATTTCTTGTAATCATTTTAAATAGAGTTGCTTGCTACTGAGATTTGTCTGCATACATCAACTGGACATAAGCTGATTTAAGTATATTTCCTGCATTTTATTGTGGTTTTATAATTTGGACTGATTCCTCAGATCTAGCTCTGTTGAAACTGTCTTGTGTGTATCTCTGAAGCTCTGCACTAGTTGCTAAACTGCTTTGAAATTCCTTTAAGTGTTAATTAGCTTGGGGGTTTCTGATAACATTAAAACCTGTGTTGGTTACATTTCTTGTAATCATTTTAAATAGAGTTGCTTGCTACTGAGATTTGTCTGCATACATCAACTGGACATAAGCTGATTTAAGTATATTTCCTGCATTTTATTGTGGTTTTATAATTTGGACTGATTCCTCAGATCTAGCTCTGTTGAAACTGTCTTGTGTGTATCTCTGAAGCTCTGCACTAGTTGCTAAACTGCTTTGAAATTCCTTTAAGTGTTAATTAGCTTGGGGGTTTCTGATAACATTAAAACCTGTGTTGGTTACATTTCTTGTAATCATTTTAAATAGAGTTGCTTGCTACTGAGATTTGTCTGCATACATCAACTGGACATAAGCTGATTTAAGTATATTTCCTGCATTTTATTGTGGTTTTATAATTTGGACTGATTCCTCAGATCTAGCTCTGTTGAAACTGTCTTGTGTGTATCTCTGAAGCTCTGCACTAGTTGCTAAACTGCTTTGAAATTCCTTTAAGTGTTAATTAGCTTGGGGGTTTCTGATAACATTAAAACCTGTGTTGGTTACATTTCTTGTAATCATTTTAAATAGAGTTGCTTGCTACTGAGATTTGTCTGCATACATCAACTGGACATAAGCTGATTTAAGTATATTTCCTGCATTTTATTGTGGTTTTATAATTTGGACTGATTCCTCAGATCTAGCTCTGTTGAAACTGTCTTGTGTGTATCTCTGAAGCTCTGCACTAGTTGCTAAACTGCTTTGAAATTCCTTTAAGTGTTAATTAGCTTGGGGGTTTCTGATAACATTAAAACCTGTGTTGGTTACATTTCTTGTAATCATTTTAAATAGAGTTGCTTGCTACTGAGATTTGTCTGCATACATCAACTGGACATAAGCTGATTTAAGTATATTTCCTGCATTTTATTGTGGTTTTATAATTTGGACTGATTCCTCAGATCTAGCTCTGTTGAAACTGTCTTGTGTGTATCTCTGAAGCTCTGCACTAGTTGCTAAACTGCTTTGAAATTCCTTTAAGTGTTAATTAGCTTGGGGGTTTCTGATAACATTAAAACCTGTGTTGGTTACATTTCTTGTAATCATTTTAAATAGAGTTGCTTGCTACTGAGATTTGTCTGCATACATCAACTGGACATAAGCTGATTTAAGTATATTTCCTGCATTTTATTGTGGTTTTATAATTTGGACTGATTCCTCAGATCTAGCTCTGTTGAAACTGTCTTGTGTGTATCTCTGAAGCTCTGCACTAGTTGCTAAACTGCTTTGAAATTCCTTTAAGTGTTAATTAGCTTGGGGGTTTCTGATAACATTAAAACCTGTGTTGGTTACATTTCTTGTAATCATTTTAAATAGAGTTGCTTGCTACTGAGATTTGTCTGCATACATCAACTGGACATAAGCTGATTTAAGTATATTTCCTGCATTTTATTGTGGTTTTATAATTTGGACTGATTCCTCAGATCTAGCTCTGTTGAAACTGTCTTGTGTGTATCTCTGAAGCTCTGCACTAGTTGCTAAACTGCTTTGAAATTCCTTTAAGTGTTAATTAGCTTGGGGGTTTCTGATAACATTAAAACCTGTGTTGGTTACATTTCTTGTAATCATTTTAAATAGAGTTGCTTGCTACTGAGATTTGTCTGCATACATCAACTGGACATAAGCTGATTTAAGTATATTTCCTGCATTTTATTGTGGTTTTATAATTTGGACTGATTCCTCAGATCTAGCTCTGTTGAAACTGTCTTCCCCACCACCCCCTCCCTGTTCTTGGTAGCAGTTTAAATTTGGTGGCTTTTGCAGTGCCCGCCCCACTGTAGATTTGATCTAGGACACTCCCCCAGTCCCATCTCTTTACCGCATTCTATCTAATAAACCCTTTCTGCACTTGCTTTTAGTCCTTTTTAATTTAATTACTTTTTTTCAAACTGTGTGTGGACTAATATTGCTACATACTCAAGTGTGCCAGCTTGCACTGCATGTGAATTGTTTTTACTACTGTTTTTGCTACTTTTCTGAAAAAAAAAATTCTGCTTTTACTGTATTTGTATTTTTTTTAATTTATTTTGCTTTTGCCTCATCTTAAAAGTACTCAGTTGTATTTATTACTTCTTGGTGCAACTCATTCTAAGCCTTTTAGTTTAAGCACTTGGGCTTCAGACCAGTTGTTTTACATTAAGAAGGTTTGTGGTTTGCACTGTAGTGGCAGGACAGGTAGCTTACATCCTTCTAAGTTGGGAACTGCTGATTGAGGGCTCAGTGTCAGTTATTCTAAAAGTGTATTAATTCTGGTTTAAGCACTTGGGCTTCAGGCCAGTTATTTTACATTAAAAGGGTTCGTGGTCTGCACTCTTGTGGGAGGAGAGGCTGGACTCTGCCCTTCTGAGCTGGGAATTTCTGGTTAAAGGCTTATAGTGCCTGCATATTTGAACTGCTTCTTACTGAAATTGGTACACCTTGTTTGCTGTAGCGTAGACTAGATCCAGGCCTGCTGAATCTAGTTTGTTTGTATAACTTAAGCACTAATCCAGGCATTCTTCAAAGTATTCAATTGTATTTATTACTGCTTGGTAGTAACTTGATTAAAGTGTAGCTATCATTCTAAGTCTTTTGGATTAAGCACTTGGGCTTCAGACCAGTTGTTTTACATTAGGAAGGTTTGTGGCCTGCACTGTGGTGGCAGGACAGGTGGCTTACATCCTTCTAAGTTGGGAACTGCTGATTGAGGGCTCAGTGTCTGTTATTCTAAAAGTGTATTAGTTCTGGTTTAAGCACTTGGGCTTCAGGCCAGTTATTTTACATTAAGAAGGTTCATGGTCTGCACTCTTGTGGGAGGAGAGGCTGGACTCTGCCCTTCTGAGCTGGGAATTTCTGGTTAAAGGCTTATATTGCCTGCATATTTCAACTATTTCTTACTGTAATTGGTACACCTTGTTTGCTGTAGTCCTCTCTTAAAACCTAGTTGCCTCGTGGTTTTGGCGTCCTTTCAGGCTTGTTGGCTGTTGGTGAAGCACCCACCAAGAGGAGAAAACACTGAGAGAAGAAAGGAGCCACTTTTAAGATTTTAAGTATTTTTTCTCTGTTTATTTGCTAAGTTTTTCTGCATAGTTGCCTAGTTTGAGCATTTTCTGCCTTGTTAAACTTGATTTCTGCATTAGTAGCTGTATTTAGAGAACAACCAAAAGCTGTTTACTGAATTTCCTGTTTGCACTTAATTTTAAAATCGTTTTTTTCTCAAAACTTGCATATTTTCTGTCTTTGGCCTAGCACTCTTGTGTGGGGTCATTTACTGTACTGTTATAACTTGATATTACTTGTGTACCTCTGCTATCTCTGAAAAACAAAACAAAAACAATCTTGCTTTTTTCCCACTTTTCTGAGATTTAAAAAAGTTCAGTTACAGGCTTGCTGTTCTTGAACTGTTTGCAAGTTTCTGTGAGGCCATTTTTGCTTGGGCTAAAGGAAAGTCTCTCTGTTGATCAGTGGCAGTGAAAAACATTGAGCAGCTTTCCTGCCCCCTGTGGGAGTGGTTACTGACTTGAAACTGTAGTTTTATTGGCCGTTTTGGGTCAATTCCTGGCTCTTTCCAGCCCCTGCTATCAAGCACGCTTTAGCACGGAGTTGCCACTAGAGCAGCATCGGGCAGCGCTGGTTTAACAAGGTTAAACTTTTTCTGGCTCCATAAAGTCTGTTCTTCATTTTTTCCCTTAGAACTGCTCTACTAGTAATCTAACAGTATATCCCTTAACTAAAATGTGCAGCACTTGTCTTAAAAGCATCTTCTTTTTAGGTTTAGCACTTCTGTATTATACAAAGTCCCTCACTAGCGAACCCCCCCCCCCAGGAGTACCCACTTCCTTACCAAGTCCTCTCTTATTCAGTTACACCCCTAACTTCTTAATTTCTCTAGCATGTCTAAGGGCCAGATGCTGGCGTCCTCTCCTGTCCAGTTGGTGAATCTGGGAATATTGAGGCAATGTTACAATTGTCTCATGTACACAGACAACCCTCTCCTCCTCCCACATAACACAAATACTTGCGAGAGATGCAGCTATTTGGCCAAACTGGAGGCTGAGCTCTCTCAACTCAGGACTGGCAAAACCAGACAGGAGGAGAAGGCAACTACACACACCACAAAACCAGTCTCACATAAAGCTATCACAACAATGAATCAAACACATAAACACACAAAGACATACTCGGAGGCTCTGAGCAAAAATTTACCTAAACAGCAGTGGCCTCCAAAGCAGACACCCAAGCAACTGCCACCTCATGACACACCACAGGCAACACATAAACCACAAAATCAGTGTGCAAAGCAGTCAC
The DNA here is from genome assembly GCF_019279795.1 of Protopterus annectens. Classification (NCBI taxonomy): domain Eukaryota; kingdom Metazoa; phylum Chordata; order Ceratodontiformes; family Protopteridae; genus Protopterus; species Protopterus annectens. The sequence goes on from NC_056749.1 coordinate 346,407,103, forward strand.
AGCCCTTAAGGCCAAATACAACACCAAACATACTTGTCATAGGTGACTCCATAGTCAGACACACTGACGTCCCACTCACCAGGCTGAATAAGAAGAGGGTCACAGTAAGCTGCCTATCGGGCGCTAGAATCCGCCACATAACACAAACACTCGGGTCACTGCACAGCAAGTACAAATATGACACAGTCATTGTCCATGCTGGTGTGAACGACCTGAGACGTACCTCCCTGGACTACATGAAAAGAGACATAGAGGAGCTCTCTGATTATGTAGCCCAGGCAGGTATGACCCTGACCCTGAGCAGTATCCTTCCTTCACCAAGAATGATGCCACAACATAGAGACAAGATGATCAGCTTTAACAATTGGCTTAATTTCTGGTGTCATTCAAAGGGGATCCAGTGTCTGTCTGCCTGGGATGACATGCTTGACAAGCCACGCTGCTTCGCAAGGGACGGCTTGCACCTGTCACCCTGGGATTCGGATATTGGCTAAGGCTCTTGCCACCCCCATAGTGCCTTTTTTAGGCAAGGCTCAAATTCTAAACCTACCACCCTAGAAAACAAAAATGGGAAGAAACTAAGGGTAATGCTGCTCAATGCCAGAAGTCTAAATCTCAAAATGCACGCACTCGAGGCCCTTCTCAGTATGGAGAACATCGATGTCTGTGCTGTAACTGAAACCTGGTTCAAGGCTCCTAAGAGCACTCCGGCACTATCAGGTTTTACCTCATATCATGCGTTCCGGCCCCAAAACCCGGACCACACCACAAAAGTAGGGGGTGTATCCATATTCATCAAGGATACCCACACCTCCAGGTTGGTGGCAACGCACGAAGCATCGGAAACCATCCAGGTGCAATTAACCATAGGCAAAACTGCTCTACAATTTGTAGCATGCTACAGGCCACCCTCTCAAACCCAGGAACCCCACACAGCCTTCCTGAAGACACTGGAGGGTATAAATGTATCTCCAAACACCATTATATTGGTTGACTTCAACTACCCGAATATAGACTGGGAACATTACTCAAGCCCTAACTTTTTAGCCCAAAGGTTCCTGGAGTTCATAAATTCAAATGCCATGGAACAACTAGTCACCATTCCCACAAGAGGAGAAAATATACTAGATCTCATCATCACAAACATGGGGACAAAATGCTCCACACCGGAAGTATATCCCTCATTGGTGAGATCAGATCATAAACTAACCTCACTGGAAATCCACATCCCGCCCCCCCCCCCAACAAAAAAGACCACAGTGAAGAACTTCTCTAAAGCAAACTTCACACTACTCAAGACTGGCGTGGTATCCTTCAAGGCCCCTGAGCCAGTGGAAACCACAACCCAAGCTGCGGAAGCCCTTACAAATGCCTTCTACGAACACCTCCAGGACTGCATGGATCAGGCAATCCCTAATAAAACCAAGACTCTTTCCACCAAGGGCAAACGTCCAGTCTGGTGGACCCCAGCCATAAACAAACTTTACAATAAGAGGAGAAAGCTGTTACATGATAGAGCAAAATCCATAAAAGAGAAGACACCCTTGATCATTATTAGTAAAAGAATACGAGCACTCATAAAATCATCCAAGGCCAACTTTGAGAGAAAAATTGCCATAGATTCAAAAGACAATCATAAGGCCTTCTTCAGCTATGTTAGAAACCTGGGTGGAATCTCCCAGATATGCTCAGAATTAGTCCAAAATGATACAAAAATCACTGAACCCACAGACATTGCCAACATACTGGCAGACAGGTTCAGTGCAAACTTCACCCCCCTCTCCCCCCCAAAAGGAGAGATAACTATCCCAGTGGAGTGTAGCCTACCAGACATCTCAAATGCGCAGGTAAAAGCTGCTCTCTCTAAAGCTAAAAACACAGCATCAATGGGACCGGATGGTGTCCCCGGCTGTGTGCTACACGAACTCAATGAGGAACTAAAACCGCACATAAGGCAGCTGTTTAATCTTAGCCTTACCACAGGATACGTGCCCAAGGAGTGGCGTATGGCAACTGTGGTCCCACTCCACAAAGGCGGTGCCTCTATGGACCCTGGTAATTACCGCCCCATAAGCTTAACAAGCCTGGTCTGCAAAGCTATGGAGAGGATCATAATGGAACTCATAAACAAAGACATAGGGGACTTGCAGACATTGGACCCGACCCAGTTTGGCTTTGTCAAGGGCAGATCATGCCTTTTGAACTTGGTCGACTTCTTCGAAACAGTCACCAAGGCCATTGATGAGGGAAAGGCAGTCCATACAGCCTACCTTGACCTTGCCAAAGCTTTCGACACAATACCCCACTCAGGTATTATAGAGAAACTTACCAGCTTAAATGTAAACCCATATGTCACAAGATGGGTTGCAAACTGGCTAAAGGACAGAACCCACAGGGTTAGAGTTGCCGGCACCATGTCAGACTCCAAGCCGGTCACAAGTGGTGTCCCACAGGGCTCAGTCCTTGGCCCCCTGTTGTTCAGCATCTACTTCTCAGAAGTACAGGCAAACATAGGAGGACTATGGCTGACAAAGTTTGCAGATGACTGCAAACTGGGCGCCATAGTGGAAAGTACATCGGACACAGATATCCTTCAGAGGGGTCTCACAGAAACTGATAGCTGGTGCCAGAGCCATGGCCTGAAGTTAAATGCCAAAAAATGTATAGTCATACCCTTCGGGAAAAACAAGGTAACCCCAAGCTACCATATAGGTGGCAATCCACTAAGCACAGAAGAGGTTATCAGGGACCTGGGGACCCAGGTTGACAGTGGCCTTTCTTTGACACTCACATTGCTAAAGTGGTTAGAAAGACCTTCTACATTGCCCACCTGATCATGAAGGGATTCACATCCAGATCAAGTGAGGTCATTGTTCCCCTGTACTCTTCACTTATCAGACCAATGATAGAGTACAATGCCCCATTCGGGATGTATCTCACCCGACACCTGCAGCAATTGGAGAGACCCCAAAAGTTCCTCACCAAAAGGATAAAGGGATTCCAAAATCTGTCATATGCTGCCAGACTGAAGAAACTCCAGCTCTATTCAGTCGCATACCGTCTGCTCAGAGGTGACCTGTGCCTGACATACAAGGCCATGTCCAACCCGAAATTAATGGACATGCTCCACCTCAAAAAATCCAAATCTACCAGATCCACTAGAGCAAGCAACCTAAACCTTAGCACGGATATAAATAAGACATGCTGGAGGGATAGATTTGTCACTCAGAGACTCCCTATGCTGTGGAATAAAATCCCGGTCCATGTGAGGCAGAGCACCTCGCTGGCTCTGTTCAAGAGAAATCTTGACCAGTGGATGGGAGATCGTAGGTTTACCCCGGGAATCATCTCTGTGTCACTGCTGGACAGAGGCACAACAAACTAATGGGCACAATATTTTTTAACATAAGGGGTGGCGTAAGCCATAAAACTTTGGGCTAGGCTTATAAATGCCTTAGGGCAGATAGCCTAGTATAAACCTATGAACCTATGTGATATGCTGGCTCTGATCATGTGATACTTGTTTGCTCTTATTTAAATGGTGATTATTCTGTGTAATGGTATTAGCATTGAGAAAGGGTTATTACTAGAAAGCTTCGCTTTAATAATGTTTTTGCTTGACGTTGGAGCGGTTTATTTCTGAGTCTCATTTTAAATATGCCATAACCCTGCTTCTTCTCTCATTTCATATTGCAATTCATGTTTGTATTATATACTAACTTATCTTTAATTTCTCTATAAACTAGCTAAAATATCTCTAAATATTAAGTCAGTGTCATATACCTTGTACCTATTCTTAACTAATGTTTTCACAATATGTATAATTTGGAATAATTATTGAAACTGTAGATGTTTTTTATTATTTTTGAAGATTGTAAAATTATTGTTCTTAAAATGTTTTTGCAATGCTTTGGAGCTTTTCTACCAGCATCTCCATTGAAAATGGTCAACTGCTATGTTGGACTTTCCCAATAATCAAACACCAATAAATAAATAAATAAATAAATAAATATTAAATGGAAAATATGCTAGATTACCTCACTGTTGACTAAAAGTTTAAAGCTAAGGAACCTGAATACAGGTTTACAGATAGCTTCTTAAGAGGTTTATAGCCTGTGAGTAAGCTACAATTAAACAATGAAACAACAGCACTAAAAATCTGTAACACAAATCTTCCTTTACAGTAGAAAAGAACATTTACTAATCAAGGGAATTCTTGAAACTTTGACTACATCAAAGAATAACAAAATCAAGTCAAAGATATTTGTAGTGAAATATTCACTTACTGGTGGACACTTGTTACTAGGTATACAAATACAGAAACAGTTTCCTCTACATTTGTAAAATATATCTGATATGCCTGATGCACATATTCTACAAACTGACAATAGGCTCATTTTATAGAGAGCACTTTGACAAATGCAGGGCTTTTAACTAGATCAAATGAACTGTAAGAGCTGCCCAGAGCACAAACATACCCCAGAAATATATGTTTATACACTTTCCTGAGTGACCACATGACAGCTGTATGCAGTACCAGAGGATGTTCATAGTAAGTTACTAGACTATCGGCCCTGAGGTGCTTATAAGCCTAGCCAAGAGTTTACCCACATTTAGACAAGTCAACACCTAAAGCCCCTGTCCAGCAAGGACACAGTTGGAATCCCATGGGTGTATTTGGTTTCCCATCCATTTATCCAGGTTGCGTTTGAAAAGGGATAATGGGTACTTTGCTTGACATGGAGAAGGAGCCTATTTCACAGATGGGGGAGTCTCCGGGACTCAAATCTGTCACCCCAGCAAATCCTATTGATGTCGCAGACCAGGTTGACGCACATGCAGGTTACTCGAGTGAAGCTTGACTTGTGGATATGCAGCAGTTCCATCATGGCAGGGTCTGAGATTGGTTTGTATGCCAGACAGAGTTCATCTCTGAGGAGTCTGTATGAAGCTGAGTAGAGGGACAGGGCTTTTAGCCTATCTGTGTAGGGTAGATGTTTGAAGCCCTGGATTCTTCTGATGAGGAAAACCTCTGTGGTCTCTCCAGATGCTGCATGTGCTTTGTGAGGTACATACTGAAGGGGGCATTTTACTCAATAACTGGCCTTATAAGGGAAGAATACAGGGATGTTATGACCTCCTTGTCCCTGGATGAGATACCCTTATGTATGAGGTGGGCCATGTAGAAAGCTTTCCATACAACGGTAGCAACATGGTGGTCAAAAATCAGGTTGTTATCAACCTGGGTGCTCAAATTCCTCATGACTGATTGCATGCCTAGGACATTGTTATTAATGTGATAATATGTGGGGACTCAAAAAACACAGGAACCAAGTCAGCAAGTCGATCCAAATAATAAGTTTCAGAGAATAAAAAATGAAATGTATCAACACAGGCACCAAGCACAAGTTCAGTAAAAGGTTTAATAAGCAACCAGGCAAGTACAAAGTACTTTCACGGAAGATAGAAGATACTGCTTCATCAGGCAATAACACTCAGCTGACTTTCCATAAGTATTTATACAAATTCCAGACAATCAAACAATTAACATTTAAAAAGGTATTACATAAAACACAATATCAAAAACCTTTCAGTGCATAGTAATTTGTTTAAAACAGTACTAGAAATCAATTTATTTAATACAGTTGTGTAAAAAATTCAACTCTGGTTTCAAAGAGAACATTTCATTGAGACCTGGTAAACAATGAGCTTTAAAATAAAATAATAAAATATAAAATCCATTTATTTTATTTTCTTTCAGTGACATTGTTAGGAATTTGTATAAATACTTATGGAAAGTCAGTTATGTGTTATTGCCTGATGAAGCAGTATCTTCTATCGTCTGTGAAAGTACTTTGTACTTGCCTGGTTGCTTATTAATCCTTTTACTGAACTTGTGCTTGGTGCCTGACGTTGACACATTTCATTTTTTAGTAGTAAAACAACCCAAGGCTGAAGAAAGAAAAATCCGCAACTGGCCAAGGATGAAAGTTTAATGTAGATTCAGCACGCAAAAAACTCTGGCACGCAGCCTTCCAGGAGTAATACACACATACATGCAAAGCATCTTAAATAGTCACCTAAATTAACACTCAATTACACAACAATTGCTTCCAATTAACTTCTAAATTCAAGCCTAAAGACAACAATGTATCAAATTTTAAAATATAGATGGATTCCTTATACAATAATTTTTCTTTCAAAACACACATTTCTCCAAATTGTATAGACACTTGTTCAAGAACACAACCCTGTAATAGGGAGAAATTACTATTGTGTTTCTCCTTAAAATGCATGGCAATATTACTTTTACTTCTATGCTTTTTGATGTCCTTAATATGTTCCTGATGTCTTGCCCTAAACTTCCTTTTGCTCTCCCCCATATAATACAAATTACAGGGGCATCTCAAAGCATAAACAATGCCCTCAGTGCATTAAACGTTCATCCTTGGCCAGTTGTGGGCATTTCATTTTTTACTCTCTGAAACGTATTATATTTATCTAGTACTGTTTTAAACAAGTCACTATGCACTGAAAGGTTTTTTTATATTGTGTTTTATGCAATACCTTTTAAATGTTAATTGTTTGATTGTTAGTGGAGATATAGATGAAAAGCTGTTTAATTATCTGCTGATTAAAACACCTGTGTAATTCTTGCACTAGTAACTTGATTTATATGGCACGGTGCACATGATGTGACTCATTAGCGGTCACATCTCAGAAATTGATAGCAAGTTTGCTACTAATTCTTTATGTAAACATGTGTATAGTACTAATAGTACACATACTTTTAAATTTCTTATATTGGAAGTTATTCAGCCCTCTATAAGAGGAGATGACATAAAAAATGTCACTGTAATAAAAGAAAATCAATGGATTTTATATTGTAAAGCTCATTGTTTACCAGGTCTCAATGAAATGTTCTCTTTGAAACCAGAGTTGAATTTTTTACACAACTGTATTAAATAAATTAATTTCTAGTACTGTTTTAAACAAATTACTATGCACTGACATGTTTTTGATAGTGTTTTATATAATACCTTTTTAAATGTTAATTGTCAGGAATTTGTATAAATACTTATGGAAAGTCAGTTGAGTGTAATTGCCTGATGAATTATCGTCTGTGAAAGTACTTTGTACTTGCTTGGTTGCTTATTAAACCTTTTACTGAACTTGTGCTTGGTGCCTGCATTGATACATTTCATTTTTTACTCCCTATAATATGTGGAGATGTCACTGTCCCTAAAGGGGATGATGATGCATTTTTTGACATTTAGCTTGAGGCCATGTTTCTGGCACCAGTCATTTATTAGGGTCTTAGAGGATATCCACATCACTTGGGGAGTTTATGACCACGTCCAGCTTGCAGTCATCTGTAAACATTGTCAGCAGTAGCTCATTGGTTTTGGCCTGCACCTCAGAGAAGTATATCTCAAATAACAGAAGCTGCAAGACCAATCCCTGGGGTACACCACTCATTACGGGTCTGCTGCTTGAGGTGTCTCTCTCTATTTTGATTAGGTGGATTCTATCAGTGAGCCATTTTGCTACCCATTTGATAACATATGGATTGATGCCTAGTTGAGAGAGTTTATCTGTTATGCCCAAGTGGGGAATAGTGTCAAAGGCTTTGGCCAGGTCAAGGTAGGCTGTGTGCACAGTCTTCCCCACATCCATGGCTTTACTGACTGTCTCAAAGAAGCCGACCAGATTTAACACACATGACCTCCCTTTGGCAAAGCCAAACTGTGAGGGGTTGAGTGTTTGGAGTTTGCCAATGTCCCTGTTAATGAGGTCCATGGTCCATTCCATAGCCTTGCAGATCAGGCTAGTTAGGCTGATGGGTCTATAATTTCCAGGATTGGTGGACATTCCACCTTTGTAAAAAGGGATGACAGTGGCTGTCCTCCACTTGACTGGGGCAAAGCTGCTACTCAGGTTTTGGTTCAATAGGATGTCTAATGGTGCTGCAAGTCCATGCCTGAGTTCATGTAGGATGCAGCCCGGGTTGTTATTTGGGTCCCATGGAGGCTGTATATTTTTGCCTTTGAGAGGGTAGTGATGACCTGTTCCCTAGAGATAAGGGGAGGGAGTCAGGTACTGGAGATGTCCTGATTTAATGATGGAGGGCACAGAGGGGTGAAGATTTTGCTGAATCTGTCAGCCAGTGGGTTGGCTATATCTACAGCATTTATGTATATGTTGACCTTGACCACCAGTTCTGATCAGATCTGGGTGCTTCCTTTGAGATTGCGGACATATGTAAAGAAGGCCTTACGATTGTCTCTAGTAGATGTGGCCAATTTAGACTCAAAGTTGGCTTTAGAGGATTTCACTAGTGCTCTTATTTGCTTGTTCAGACTAAGCAGAGATTGCTTCCAAATGGACACCTGCTCCTTCTTGGTGCTGGACAGCAATTTTTTCCTGTTATATAGTTTATTTATTGCAGATGTTCACCAGACAGGTTTCCTCTTCCTTGCAGAGGATGATTTTGTCCTGTCAGGTATTCCTGATTCCATGCATCTATACAAGTGCTTGTATAGTGCATTGGTGTAGATTTGGACATTGGTGCCGGTTCCAGCAGAGGGGGAGGGTGTTGTGAAGCTGTTTATACCATCCCTCAAGAGGTTGTAATCAGCTTTGGAGAAGTTTTTTTTTTTTGTTTGAAACTAGCTAGAGGGGGGTCAGCAGAGATGGTGTCTTTGGAAGTGACTGCTTTATGGTTGTATCTTACCAGGGAGTATTATACTGTAGGGGTGCTGCAGTGGTTACTAATGTTGGTTAATACCAAGTCCAAGATATTATCACCTCTTGTGGGGATATTGACTAGCTGTTTCAAGGCATCTGTATTGATAAAATCAAGGAATCTCTGGGCATTTGCATTCTGGCATAAGTAGTTTGTCCAGTCTATGGTTTGGTAGTTAAAGTCACTCAGGATCAGGGTAAATAGTTGAATCTTGATAGATTCTAAGAGGTCCATATAGGTGGACTGGGCATCTTGAGTCAAATTTGGTGGCCTGTAGCTATTTATGATTTTAATAGGGGTCTTGTCAATGGTTAACTACACCTGGAGAATCTCCTGTGCATCATACTGCTTGATCAGCTTGGAGGTGTGTGTGTCTTTAATATATATTGAGACTCCACCTCTTTTGGCTTTGCTGTCCACAGTTTGGGGTTTGAATGTATGATAGGATGAGTAACCAGGTAAGGCTGGGGTGCTTTCCACAGCTTTGAACCAGGTTTCTGTGACTGCACAAATGTCAGCACATTCCAGTGTTAAGAATGCTTGCAATGAGTGCAGTTTAATGTTTAGACTCCTAGCATTTAGCAGCATGACTTTTAATTTTCATTTTCTTGAAAATTTTCTGTTGGTTTTATCGAACTCAGAACTTTTCCAAAAAAAGGCAGTATGGGGTAGGCAAGGGACTGAAGCCCAAGTGAGGCAGATTCAGGCCATCTCTAGCAAAGCATCTTGGTCTGTCAATCATATCTTCCCAGGCTGTCAGGTACTGGATCCCCCTGGAATGACACAAGAAGCTAAGCCAATTGTCCAAGTCAATCATTTTCTGTTTGTATTGAAGCATCATTCTGGGTGACGGTAGAATGCTGCTTAAGGCTAGAGACATACCTGCCTGAGACACATATTCAGCGAGCTCAATCATGTCTCTCTACATATAGTCCTCATACTCATTTTATATTTGTGATGCAATACAAACTGTCCAGTCACTGAGATACTAATTAACACATGAAAAAATTAAAAAGGGCAAGTACACATTTGTGAAAATGTTTGGAAAAAATATATCTATATACATATATACATCTAGGAAATATATATATATATATATATATACACACACATATATGACCAACCTACAAGTCAGAAATTAATAGGCACATGCATTATACTTATATGTTTGATTTTATATGTAGTCTGATGAAGCAACTGTTATTGGTTGTGAAAGCACTTACTTCTCTGCTATCAAAGATTAAAGTTTTTATGCAATTGTACTGCCATGTATAACCAGTGTGTTTCTATTCACCTATCAATGAGCCAGTTGGCCACCCACCTGATGAGATAGGGATTTACACCAAGTTCTGTTAGTTTTTCGATGATGCCCGAGTGGAGGATTGTGTCAAAGACTTTGGCCAAGTCAAGGTAAGCTGTGTATACTGACTTTCTCTTATCCAGTGCTTTGGTGACAGTCTCAAAAAAGTCAACCAGGTTCAACAGGCAAGATCTGCCCTTGACGAATCCGAACTGGGGGTGGGGTCAGTGCTTAGAGATTGCCTATATCCTTGTTTATGAGATCCATACTAATATGCTCCATGGTCTTAAAGATCAGACTTGTCAAGCTAATGGGGCCATAGTTACCAGGGTCAGTAGTGGCACCACCTTTGTGCAAATGTGACAATGGCAATTCTCCACTCTGCTGGAATGAAGCCTGTAGTTAGGCAATGGTTGAATAGGGTGCTCAATGGCGAGGCTAGTTCTTGATGGAGATGGTGCAGAATACAGCCTGGGATACTATCAGATCCCATGGAAGCTGTGTTCTTTGCCTTGGATAGGGCCTTTAACACTTGATCTACGGAGATGTGAGGTGCGGGGCAAGTATCAGGACATGAGGCAGTTGCAACACTGTCTCAGGATGCCCATATCCACTAGGCTGGTGGAAAAAAACATAGGAAATTGACCATCCATATTTGTTAGAATCTGAGGGAGAGAGGCCAGGGAGAGGTAAGGGGTAGGCCTAAAGTCCAAGTGCTTAAACCAAAACTAAGAGGCTTAGAATAACACTTACGATTTAAACAGGCTAAAAACAAGCAGTAATAAATTCAGCAGAAAAGATGCAACTGAATACTTTAGAGAACAAGTAGCTGAAAAAAGTAAGATGACGTACTAGAGTAGGAAACACAAGTACTGTAAAAGCAGCTGAGAATTTTTTTTTTTTTTTTTGCAGAGTGGGAAGGGAGAAAGGAGGAACAGAAGATAATTCAAAATTAAGAAACTAAGGGGATTGGCCTTCCCAAATGTTCTTTCTGTATTAAGCAGAATGAGCTAATGAGACTGGACTGGGAGGAGAGTCCCAGATAAAATTTATAGTAGGAGTGGGCAACTGCAAAGCCACCAAGTTTAAGAACAAGACAACATGCTACAGCTACTAGCTACACTATTGTAGGCAGACAACACTACAGAAATGTTTATTACAGCAGAATAACAGCAGTGAGATACTAAATTAAAGTTTTAAACAGAAAAAGGAGCAAGGAGACTCTAGAGAATACTTTCAACTGCAAACAAATCAATTATATGATACACTTCTTGGCAGGAAAATCAGAAGTACAACAACATGTTTTCCTGCACATACACTAGTAAAGGTTATTTTGAAGACTAGGTGTATTGCAGGTATCCAGACTAAAACTAGGGGGTGATCTCACAGCAGTATGAAGAAAGTGAAAATAAAGAACATTTAGATAAAGAAACAGAGTGTATTTAGTATAACTTGCTAGTGTCAGACTATGTGCTGATAAAAAGATTAAGGTCCACAAAAAGGACTTAACCATTTTATCCCAGAGTAAAAAAAAGACTTATTGTGTAGCAGTCATCTAAGGTCCAATAATTACTACTACTAAAATGGCATAATTTCGCCAGGTACTGTTCATCTTTGAAAAAAATTGATCATTATAGTTACAATCGATTATATTTTGTATCTGAACAGAAATCCAGTATAGCCATTGTAGATTATTACATTTCCACTAGCAGAGTAAAAAAAAAAAAAAAAAAAAACTTTGTATTACTAGATGCAATGCAACACTTAAGAATGTCTATGCATCACATGTCATGAAATCCAAATTTCTAAAATCTAAATTTTCAAAGAGTGGTTGCACTATGTCATGTTCAAACTCACTAAAAATTAAATTCTGCTTACTGTTAATGTTTTTCTAGTAGTAGTGCAGCTTCCTCAAAAAAAAATAGTTATAAGTTCCAGAGATACTTTGCGACTATATCTAAATTCAGTTTTCTGCCAAGCTGTCAGAAGTCAGGTAGAGTAGCCCTGGCTGGGCTAGGCATGTTAAAGGAAGCTCGCGTGGAACAATCTTCAATACCAGACAATACTGTAGGTGCATCCATGCTGCTGTAGTCTTTTAATTTAAAGAAATTCTACTCACATCGCCTAGAAGCTATGTAGAGTCATGTCTCCATGTCTGAAGACACTGACATCTGATCTTCGCCAAAGGCCAAACCTCCAATTCAAGGCAGCAGTACCCATCAAGGTGCTGCTTAAATCTTGAACTCTTTTTAATGTTAGACATAAGTACTTACTTATATTTTTTTTACTTATATTTTTGTATGGATTTTTAACATTTTTAACATTTTTAATTTTTTTTTTGTCTTTTGTGTTGTGTGTCTTTCTTTAATTGTTTCTCTTGTATGAGAATATACTACTGGGAATTTTAACTTGTGTACTATTCAATAAATCTGAAGAAGCTCTTAGCTCTGATGGAATAAAGATTTTGCCGCACTTTATGGGACTTCACTAGTGTTTGGGGTTACTTGCTTGGACATCACTGACTACTACTTTGTTTGGGATTTGTTATCTGAGTTTTAACTTACCCTTTGTTTTGTACCTTTTGGATCAGCACTTTCTTTTTTTTTACTTTTGCTTTGGATTTTTTACTTTGCACTTTTAGGAGCTCTTACATGTCATGAAATGTTTTATTCCAAACACACAATTTACCACTTGCAGATATTTATGTATAAATTACGCATTAACTTTTCTTCAGCATAAAGTACATTAGAAATTACTTTTCCAGATGTATGGTTATTAAACAAAATACAAAAGTGTTCAAATAAATGTTAAATTCTTAAACAGATAAAGGGAAAGGGGGTGTATTAGAGACACAATAATTTTCAGTGTGGAAAAATGACAAAAGTTTCATAATTTCCACTAACAAGACAATATAAATACAGTGTATAAAAAACACTCCTTCCTACCTCTAATCCTTAACCGGAGGTATTGTAATCAGCCTAAGCCTCATCAACATTTTCAGGAGAATCACTGAGTCTTTGATTTTGGTTCTTTACCTCTGATGAGAAGAGCCAAGATAAGAATTAATCTTAAGACTCACTTCATAAATATCTGATGCTGATTGCTCTCCTTCAGAACACAGGCTGCTATTGGCTTTTGTAATCAGGAAGTCTGGAGCTAATTCTCCCTGGTCATGAATATTTAATGAGGCTCTTCAGAAATTACTCTTATTGGTTGGGCTGTGTGCTTAAAGTATACTTTGAATGGCACAATACTTTCATTTTAGAATGTGGAAATGAGTTTAAAACCCAACTGATAACTGTACTCAGCAGCTATGTAAGTGACTAGTAAGTAAATGTTAGTCCATGCAGTGCCTAAATTCTATTTGAATAGTTCTTTTTATTTTGTGAGATTTGTCACTTTGCACAGATGCTTCCTTTTATCATTTCAGTGTGTACAAAGTGCCATCCCCAGACTCAGCATTTCAAGTTGTTATGTTAACTTCAGGCCTACTGCTGTATTATGCTGGAGTCTGTCACTTCTGGGAATCCATATACTACATTCCAAACCAGGTCTGTATCCAATCTATTTTTTGCTGTTCATTTTATTTTCATTTGACTCTATAATTCCATTATGTAAGATAGTGTCACAAGCTTTTCTAGATCCATGTATATGGTGTCACAGGCTTTTCTAGATGCAGGTATATGGTGTGACCGAATGATTCTTTGTTCATGGATGGTGAAACTTGCTCAAATAAATGATACATGTTTAGAAAACATAATTTGCCTTTAATACAAAAATGAGGTCCTCAGCATCTCTTTTAATTAGTGACAGAACTATCCTTTCAAGAACTTTGCATTGTATACAACGTTAGCTTTACAGTTCTGAAATTGGTAGAGTCTGATTTAGATCCACCTATGTAGACAAGACAAGTTATGGACTCTTTCCACAGTTCAGGCAAAGTACTACTTTCATAGGATTTGTCAAGTAACAATATATTGGTTCTGTTAGCTGGTTAAAGTAAACATGCTGTTAGAAGGATATTTGATCACATCAAACTTGTACAGCATTTTTATAGCTATATTAACCAGAGTGAAGAGACAACTGTAGTTTCCTGTTTTTCAAATTACATTGCATAGTCTTTATTTTTAAATTGTTACTTGAAGTGCATGGAAAATATTTTAGGATATCTTTCTCATTTGTGAAATCTGTTCCATTTATTGTTAAGATGTTACAGTCCTGGTTGCTATTACTAGATTTGTTAAAAGTGTATTTAGAAATCTTTAGCTGGAATATAAATGTCCTCCCTAGATATACCTACAGATCTTTTAATTAATGCTTTTTTAATTCTGACTGGGTTATTTTTAGCTTTAGACAATTGTTGTTGCTGCTTCCTGTTGCTATTATAGTTTTTATATTAATTTTACCACTTAGAGTTGTTTATTATTTTTCCTTCACATATTTCAACAAAGCATGTTTGATAATTCAGTCATGTAGTACACTGCAAATGTGTCTTTACTTAGTATGCTAATATTTAATTCATTTTATCTTTGACTGTGTCTTCAATGAGTAAATCAGAGCCTTGTTCACATAACAAATATAGATCAGTCATATTCAAGTTCAATTAATGCTGTCATATGCAAACTGTAAAGAAACTATCATCATTTTGAGGTTGTTTTTATTTATTTTGACTCTGTTAACTAGAGTTCGTTGATGAACGGCAGTTTTACACACACACACACACACACACACACACACACACACACACACACACACACACACACACACATGCATGCACACATAACTGTGCAAACATTGTGTAGTAATTCCCATTCAGTATGATTAAGTAATCAGCATGTATGTCAGAATAAGTATGATTATGCTTCTGACCTCACAGTTTGCAGGTCAACAGCAGATATATCAGTCAGTATAGGGGCGGCTGCGGTGGTGGGGGCGGCCGCGGTGGTGCAGCGGTTAGCGTTGCCGCCTCACAGTCAGAGGTTCTGTGGTTCAATCCTCAGCTGGGGTGCCTTCTGTGCGGAGTTTGCATGTCCTCCCTGTGGTCGTGTGGGTTTCCTCCAGGTGTTCCAGTTTCCTCCCACATCCCAAAGACATGCTGTAGGTGTAAATAAAAGTAAATATCCTCTCTAAGCACAAAACTGTCAGTGAAAAGTGAAGCAACAAAAGTAAGAGCACTGACAGTACCACAGCTGGTAAATTTATTACAAAAAATAAAGAAAAAACAAAGCAAAATTACAATGAATAAATCCTTACAAAACAGTGGTGAGCTCTTTCAGGGATCTACCCCTTCATCAGACAACAGTTAAAAATCCCATAATTCTTTAAATACTAGAGGTTAGTCACATGATGTTTCAAAATTTCAGTTGTACCCAATAAGGACATAGCAATTAGAGCATCAGTACATATTAGCACAGTTATGCAAATAATAGACCATACACTAAAGGAATTATAGCTGAAATAAATAAAAATGTATATGCATATAACCTTGTATGGTGTATAACTCTATATAATGAAAACCTGATAATCCTAGCGACAACACTATAAATAAATATATATATATATATATATATATATATATATATATATATATAAACATATAAAAATACATATATACAAATCTAGTACATCCAGCTTATATAGATACATACATGAAAAATAAAATATAAAATGCTAATATATATATATATATATATATATATATATATATATATATATATATATATATATATATATAGGTAAATAATGCTAGCAATCTAAAATACAATATAAAAGATAAAAATGTAAAAAATATATAAAAATATATAACCATTCAAGAGAATCAATGTTTCAATGTCGAGCTTTTAAAAAAAGGTTTGAGCGACACCATTTAATTCAACCCTGGGAGCCTGTCTGCATTAAATCTAATAATCCATATCTGCTCAGCAGCTTCTGTGCCATTAGATAAATTACCCCATCTTAATTTCTCAGACAATGGGCCAGATTCAGGAAGGCTTACACGGAGTTCAAGAGTAGTGTAAGCCTCCGTGTAAGCCTCCTGATTCAGGAACAGCCCAAATCTCCATGTAAGAGACAGCTAACACGTCTCTTACATGGACTGGGCGTGGAAATGCTCAATACCTCATTTGCAGCTCAAAGATATGCAAATGAGGTATTTGAGCGATCCATGAAGCAGAAACCAGTCCGTGTAATGGACGTGTTAGCTGCAGAAATGTACTCAGCTGACAACTGAGTACATTTCTACAAAATTAAAAACGGAGCTATGTCAGCTCCAAATAAAGGGTGCATATGTTTCATTAAGCATGCCATTGGCCAAATATGTGGCCATTGGCATGAAAAAGTGTTTCAAAAATAAGTTATATAACTTTTTTTTTTCACGGATTTTTGTGTTTAACTGCAGAAGCACACCAGCAAACGGGTGCGCTACCTAAACTGAAAACCGAAGCTTATAAACCCACAATTGTAGGATTTATGTATTACATTGAATGTCAATGGAGGGACTTGCAGACCAAAAACAATATGGCCTCCGTTTAGTGGTTGTCAAGGGGGGGAAGCTCCATGTAAGACATGTAACTAGTCATTACTAGGCAATCCTATGTAAATGAGGGTTACAATACTGAATCACACTGTCACATAGGTAATGAGCACTGTCTGAGTAGTGTAAGAGTTAGAGATGGGGGAGGAACAGAGTAAGAGGTAGGTGACATCATGGGGGGGGATGATAGCAATAAATGTACCAGATTGGAGGGCAATGTAAGGTAACAGATGACAGACAGACATCAGGGAGAGAGGTGTGTCCCAACAGAACACTAGGAAAGTCAAGAAATTGAGGGTATACGCTATCCCTACACTCAAAGTTTCTTGATATACGTGCATGTGCGCGTGTGCGTGTAAGGCAGGTTCAACATGTGGGAGCGTGTTGCAAACCATTTACAACGGTTTGCGCGGGCGTGCACGTGTGTAAGGCAGTGTGCACGCGTTTTAGGATGAATCAGCCTAGCTAACACCGTGTAAGGATGTGTGCGCGTGTTTAAGTGACTGTGAGCGTGTTTAAGCTGGTGTGCACATTGCTCCCCCTCAGGAAACAGAAAGGAAACAGGAAACAACTAAAATCCAGGGAAACTGCCAGAAGATACTACTGGAGTTAATTGGTGGAAACAATTAGAAGCAGGCAATTACACAGGCAGACTAGAAGCCCAACCCAGCACTTAAAACACTGCAAAGAGCAGTGCAGGCTGTTTCTCACAACAGATACTGCCAGAAACTAAGCTATCAGAATTGAAAACTGAAAAAAGCTGAACTCAGAGCAGAAATGCTAGGGGCTGCTATAGCTATTATAGTCAGGCATAGGCGAATTGCTAAGGGTGGTGACAATGCAGATGCTGACAGACAACCCAGAGTGAGGAGAAGGAGAAGAGTATACAGGCCCAGGGTCACCTACCATGGGTTACATGAGCTGGAGATAGTAGAGCTATAGAGTGGACAGAGAGCTCCTGCAGCAGATTGTTGAGCTGTGCAGGCCACGCCTCACACACAGAACCAACAGAGGGGAACCCATCCCAGTGGAAACCAAGGTATGTGTTGGCCTAAGAATACTAGCAACAGGTACCTTCCAGAGACCAACTGGCGATATGATGGGGATATCACAGGCATCAGCCTCCAGGGTTCTACACCAGTTCCTGGATGCCATGTCAGCACATGTCGGTGATCATGTATATTTCCCCAATGCCGGTGGAGGTATTGGCCAGCAATATGCGTCTCTTCCAGCAAATAGCAGAATACCCTGAGGTACTGGGTGCTATAGACTGCACGACATATGCATCAAAGCACCAGCAGGAGAGCGGGGTAGAGCCTACATTAACCACAAGGGATACCCTCCATCAACTGCCAGGTCGTGTGTGATGCCCAGGGCATAATAATGAATGTGTGTGCTGGCTGCCCTGGGAGCTACCACGATTCCCATATCTGGCATCTGACGCAGCTGTACCAATCATTTGCCAATGGGGACTTCCCACACGGACACCTAGTGGGGGATGCAGGTTATGCACTTGAGCTGTGGCTGATGACACCCATCAGAAATGCACACACACCTGAACAGGAACGCCATAATGAGGCACACGCACAAACACGTAATATCATAGAGCGTGTGTTTGGGCTGCTCATGTCACGGTTCCGGTGTCTGGACACATCTGGTGGAGCCTTGCAGTACACACCAACTACATGTACCCAAATGATCATGATATGTGCTATGCTAATATGATCCTGCGGAAACAGCTGCAGCAGGACCAGCACAGGGCTGGGCCAAACATCCCCCACCATTGCCACGGCCACCACAGTCGGGGTGACTCGGAGCAGGAACACCCTCACCTTGACCCAGTAGGCAGAAGGAGGCGTGCCCAGTATGCCCTGGCCTTGGCAAAGAGGCAACATAGCACATACGCTTGGTCAGTAGGAACACTGGGACTGATACCCACTCTGACTCACTCATACAGTAACAGGGATGCCTAACATGACACAACCTGCTGCCAAACATGTACAGGGAGTGTAGTATGTGTATCCGACAGAGGTGGCCCTGCAGCACCACCTGAGGCATGAATGCCATGTGTTAAGTAATGTAATATCATGTACCACATGCACACCAGAGGACCCCAACTAACATCCACCCTCAAGAATCATAAACCACAAAAACACAAACCCACCTCATGGGTACCACAAGGGATAGGAACCTAGATGTAATGCTACCCAATGCCAGAAGTATAAACATCAAGATGTGTGGTGTGTAAACACACACAATATAGAGAATGTAGATATCAGTGCTGTAATAGAAAACAGGGTCAAAGCCCACATAAGCACCCTGACACTACCAGGTCACACGTCATACAGTGATGTACATGTGCAAAAACATGGAACAAGATACAAAATGAGGGTGACTAGCAATAAATAGCATGGATAACCACACACCCATGTTTGTACCACAACAAGAAGCAACATGGAATAGCCATGGTCAAAAACCAATGGCTAAAACTCACTACTACTATATAGCTTGCTGCAGACCACTGTCCTAATAGCAGGAACTGCCCCAGGCCTATGTGCATAGGTTCATAGGTTCATACTAGGCTATCTGCCCTAGGGCATTAATAAGCCTATCCCAGAGTTTTGTGGCTTCTGCCACCTTCAAGTTGATGGATAATATGCCCATTATTTTGCTGTGCCTCTGTCAAGCAGTGATACTGAGGTCATCCCTGGGGTATACCTGCAATCTCCCATCCATTGATCAAGATCTCACTTGAACGAAGCCAGTGAGGTGCTCAGCCTCACATGTACCAGGATGTTGTTCCACAGCATAGGGACTCTCTGGGTGATGAATCTGTCCCTCCAGCACATCCTATTAATATCTGTGTTGAGGTTTAGGTCTCCTGCCCTTGTAGTTCTGATGGATGTAGAGGTCTTGAGGTGAAGCATGTTCAATAATTCTGGGTTGGACATAGCCTTGTATGTCAGGCACAGGTCACCTCTGAGCAGACGGTAAGTGACTGAATACAGCTGGAATCCCTTCAGTCGGGCAGCATAAGAAATATGTTTGAGACCCTTTCACCTCCTGTTGAGGAATTTGTGGGCCCATCCAATTGCCATGGGTGTTGGGTCAGATACATTCTGAATGGGGCATTGTATGCAATCATTGGTCTGATGAGTGATGAGTACAGGGGAACAATGACCTCCCCTGATCTAGATGTGAATCCCTGCATGATGAGGTGGCCAATGTAGAAGGCCTTCCAAACTACCCTGGCAATGTGAGTGTCAAACAAAAGGTTACTGTCAACCTGGGTGCCCAGGTCCCTGATAACCTCCTCTGTGCTTAGAGGATTGCCACCTAGATGGGAAGTAGTGGTAACCTTGTTCTTCCTGAAGGGTATGGCTATGCATTGTTTAGTGTTTAATGTAATGGTCATGGCTGTGGCACCAGTTATCCGTGTCTATGAGACCCTTCTGAAGGATGTCTGTGTCAGATGGGTTTCCTACTATGCTTCCCAGTTTGCAGTCATCACAAACTTTGTCAGCCATAATCCTCCTGTGTTTGCTCGTGACTTCTGAAAAGTAGATGCTGAACAAATGTGGGCCCAGGACTGAGCCCTGTGGGACACCACCTGTGACAGCTCTGGAGTGTGACATGGCACCAGCAACTTCGACCCTGTGTGTTCCGTCACTTAGCTAGTTTGCAACCCATGCTGTGATGTATGGGTTCATAATTAAGCTGGTGATGTTTTCAATGATACCTGAGTGGGGTATTGTGTCGAAAGCCTTTGCCAGGTCAAGGTAGGCTGTGTGGACTGCCCTGCCCACGTCAATGGCCTGGGTGACTGTTTTGAAAAAGTCAACCAAGTTTAAAAGGCATGATCTGCCCTTGACAAAGCCAAACTGGATTGTATCCAATGTCTGCAAGTCCCCTATGTCTTCATTTATAATTCCCATTATGATCCTCTCCATAGCTTAGCAGAACAGGCTTGTCAAGCTGATGGGATGGTAGTTTCGGGTTGGTGGAGGCACCTCCTTTGTGAAGTGGGTCCACCATTGCCGATGCCACCCTTGGGCACATATCCTGAGGTGAGGCTAAGATTAAACAGCTGCCCTAACTGCGGGTGTAATTACTCATTGAGTTCATGGAGCACACAACTGGGGACACCATCTGGTCCCATGGATAAAGTGTTTTCTGCCTTGGATAGAGCAGTTCCCACCCCAGCATTGGAGATGTTTGGGGCTACAATCCTCTGGTGTAGATACCCCTCCAGTTGGGGAGGGGAGGAATCTGCAATGAACCTGTCAGCCAGTATGTTGGCAATGTCTGTAGGTGCAGTGAAAAAAAATTTCATACATTTCCCCTTTCCTGGAACCCCATTTTGTCCCGAGCATATCCCTGGGAGGGTTTTCCTTTTTCCCAAGGGTTTCAAACCAATAGCGGTAAAAGGAATTAACATTTTCCCGGGGGAAATTTGGGGGGGAAAAAATTGTTATGAAATTTCCATTTTGGTTTTTGATGGAGGGGGGGAGGGGAAAGGTTACAAAAGGGGAACCCCCAAAAAAGGGGAACCTTCCCCCCTTGTTTTTTTTTCCCTTAGTTTTTGTTGAAAATTTCCCCCCCCCCCCCCCCCCCCCCCCCCACCACCACACCCCACCCCCCCCCCCCCCCCCCCCCCCCCCCCCCCCCCCCCCCCCCCCCCCCCCCCACACTCCCCCCCCCCCCCCCCCCCCCCCCCCCCCCCCCCCCCTTGCCAGGGTTTTGGGTTTTGCCAATTTTTTTGGGGGTTTTCAAATACCCGCAATGGGGAATTTTGGAACAAGTAGGAGGGGTTTTTGGAGTCTTTACCCCTTTCGTGTTTGAGGATGCTGTGGAGGTACCTGGTTTGAAGGGTGGCATGCATGTAAAATGAAGCAGTTTTGCCTACGGTCATGGCCCTGGAGGGTCTGTGTCGTGGTTCCAAACCATGGGGTGGGGGTTCCCTTAAATTGGGCACCCAATCCTTTTTGTTTCTGGATGCTGGTGCCGGAAATGATTGGGAACACCCGTAGGCCGGGGTGCTGCAGAACTTAAACCGGTTTCGGCACACCCAAGTTTGCACATCTGGAAGGGCATAAGTGTGTGCAGTTGAGGTTGAACCTTTGGGCAGGCAATTACCCTTGTGCCCCTTTCCTTTATGGCTGGGTGGTGGTGTAAACTAAATTTTGCTAAAAAGGGCAAAGGGGGTGGCAAGGCATCATCCCAAAATCCAAGCCCAGGGTGACAGGTGCAACCCGTTTAAATCCCGGGTGTAGGCACCCGGAGGACTTTGGGACCCCTTTGGGAAAAACCCCATATCTAAGCAAAATAAACAGCTGCACTTGTCTCTGTTTATGGGCACAATTTGGGAAGGTAGGATACTGCTGAAGGCGGGGTCCCCCCCACATTAGAGGGCCTCTTTTCTTTTTCCATGTATCCAGGGGAGGAATCTCAGGCTTAAACCCAGATGGAAATGCTGGGTCAGTGTACTTCATTTGACCTATTTTGCTTTATTGGGGTTCCAGTCCCAAGGCAGCTTATGTGACCTTTACCCAATCTGGTGGGGGACCAGTGTTCTACATGGAGTCCCTATGCAGTGTGTCTCTTGTTTTGGCCCTTAAGGGCTGTGACTGTTTGGGCACAGATCTTGGTAATTGTTGCAGTCTGTCCCCTGTGGAGGCATTTGTAGTGTCTGCTGTGGGGGCCCTGCCTTTGGGCCTGAAAGAGCCCCATTTCTTGTGTGTCTATTGAGATCTTAAGTTTGTTCCATTGGTGGATTTGGATTGGGTGGTTACCTTCCCCTTTCTCTGGTTTGCAGTCCATGTTGAGAGAGTCAGCCCCCCTTTTGGATAAGTTGTTCCACATTTGTGTTTTTTATCAGAAGGAGGGGTTGTCAGTGTACATAGGAAGTGAACATTGTAATATTCCCAGGTTCCCAGTAGCGGGAGGACCTAGAAGATCCCTTAACATGCTAAAAATGCAAAAAAATTTGGGAATACGGGAGATTCAAGCCCCCAAAACCAAATATATGTTTGTTTGAAATAGACACAACACCGGTGTTTCTAGTGTCAATCTATATAGGTACCCCTGTGCTGTAAACCCTACCAAAGTTTCACCCACCCCAATAATGTGTACAAAAAGATTTGATATTGGCCTCTGATTAGAGGCCTTATGCCCCTTTAATTGAATAACAACTGTGCCTCTTCATCGGCCCCGTCTCAATGCAGTTGTCCAGATGTCTCCGAAGAAGCATGAGGGACCTGTCAAAATAAACGGGATCTCTGCTGGTGTGGATCCTTGAGTTAGACTCTGTCCCTCCGCATGTCCTTACTTATGTGCGGGGTTTAAAACCCTCAGCTTCCACCCTTGGTGGATTTGGGATTGTTGCAGTGGGCATGTACCAAAATCCGTTTGGACAGGTTTTGTATTCGGCATAGGACCTAAGTTGCGGTATGACACTAAAAAAGCTGGATTTTTTTTGGAAGCTTGACTGTTTGGAACCCTGATCTTCTGGTAGGTACTTTGGGGTGTCTGCTTTTGCAATTCGGGGTGGGGTCAACCTAGGGGTTTTGTTTAATCTGGGTGAAAAGGAGAAGGATAGTGGAACTCCCTCCTTGTCTTGATGGAAAACCCTCCATTTGGGGGGCAAAAAAAAAATCTTCCTAAATTTGGCAAAGGGGTGTCAAAGAGATGTACATCAATTTCCCCCAGGTGTCGATTTTGTTTCTCAGTGGGTTGCCATGTTTGATCGGGGTTTTTGCCCCCAAAGGGGATGAAAACACACAGTTCTTTAGTTTCAGGCCATGTTCGGGCCCAGCTTGCCTTTGTGGGGCATTCTTATATTTGTGTCGATGATTCATATGGTGCCTGGTTGCAGTATCTCAAATTTGTCAGACCCCTTGTTTGCTTTCCATCTGAAAAGTTCCAAAAGAGGGGTCCCAGGACAATCCGTGGGAACCCCTGTGACTCTTCAAATCTACAAGGGCAATTTACTTAGGGGTTCTGTTTTTAGCCTTTTTAAACCATCCTGTGACTTTGTTTATGTCAGCTGGACTTATGATGCCTGAGTGTTATTTGTCACAGGTTAGCCGTCAGGTAGGCTTGGGTGCTACCCCTCACATGGTACTACATTTTGAGTCAACTGGTGAAAGGAGGATCTGCCCTTACAAACTAATAGGGGGGAAAAAGGGCCCTTCTAATTTTGGAAAGTCCAAATGATATCTCAGCAAGGCTGGTTCTGTGGTGGGTTGCCATGGTCTGTGGGGCTTCCTCGGGAGGGGGACCACTGTTGCTCGCCATGTTCGGACATATCCTGTAGAAAACTGGGTTTAAAAATAGCAGTTGTATCAATGGCCCCCCCTTTGGGGTTCACATTGAAGGAATACCATCCCAGGACTTTCTTTTTTTGCAGTGTGGCTCTCAAAGGACTAAAGTGACATGGGTTCTCAGCATTAACTATCCTTTGGGGGGGGGGATTGCACTGAAGCTGCTTTCCTTTGTAGGTCACGGAATATAGTTTTTGTGACCAACTCTGAGCTACCCGGGGTTCAAACCAGGTTCTGACAAACTAAAAAATAGGTGGCCCTTCAGTCTTTGGGTGTTTAGCCCAATTGCCCTTTCATTTTTTTGAGAAATGTAGCTTTTTGTGTGTCCAGCTGTCTTCCCTTTTGGAGTGACCTGTCTTGCATTAGAAACTATCTGTCAACAGTTTGTTTATCGGGGTCCAGCGGACTTTTTCCCTTTTGGGGGTCCTGTTTTATTTTTTGCTGGTTGCTTCTGACATCAGTAAGGGGGAGGTCTTTTGGGTTCTATTTCTTTTAGAAGAAATCCACCCCCCCTGTGGTTTCCTATGCAGCACATAGTGTAAACCCACAACAGTCCCACCAGGGTTGACAACTGGAAACATGTAATTTTTAGTCTGATTACAGAGTGAGCTCCACAACCTGCCAGCTGTCCCCCAGATGAAGCTTGCCTGATTGAAACCATGTCCAAGCTGGTCAAGACAGGACCTTTCTTGTGGAGGGCTTAAGGATGAACCCCAGCCTGACATTATAGGAAGGCTGTCTGCATTACCCACACAGAACCCCACATGGTAAACCCAGACATTTCCACACTTTTTAGTCCCCCAACGGGAACCTAAGAGTAGGGGAGAGTTTACCCGGGGTATGTTCTGTACAGGTAGACAGAGGCACAGTATCTAAAAAGCTTTGTCATGGCAAACATCACTTACAATTGTTGAGGAAAAAACACATCCTGACAGCATTGAAATTGGGGCACTGTTGTTCCAAGACACCCATGGTAATACATACGGTTTTGGGATGGGGCTGTTGAAGTTTCAACGAACTAATGAAATGGAGATAGGTTATGGTACAAGGTTTTACAGGTACCCAAGGCAGGTATAACCAGACAATTCTTTGGCAAACCACCCCTTTATGGAAACAATCTGTCCCCTTTAAAATTTGCTGCCTCTAGGTGAAAAGTACCCGGGTTAACTTGATTATAAGGTAAGATCCTTTTGAACAAGCCAGCAAGGTTCTGTACAGGGACGGTTTTTCCCCAATGGGGACCGGGGTGATAACTTCATCCCCCAACATGTCCAAACATCCCTCAAGGTGAACACCTCACTTGGTTCAGGTGGATCTGGATTCTGAGGTGGAGCATGTCCATTAATCCCTGTTTGGACATGGCCCATGTCAGGCACATGTCACCTCTAAGCAGACAGTATGTGAGTGAATAGAGGGGGAGTGTCTTCAATCTGGCAGCATATGACAGCTGTTGGGGTTCCTTGATCCTTTAGGTGGGGACATTCGGGGTGTCTCAATTGCTGAGATGTTGGGTGAATACAGCCAGAATGGGGCTTTTGACTCGATCCCCTTGATAAGTGAAGAGTACGGGGGCAATGACCCACTAGATCTGGATGTGAATCCCATCCTGACAGGTGGGCAATGTAGAAGGTTTTTCTAGCCACTTTAGCAATGTGAGTCTCAGAAGACTGTCAACCTGGGCCCCCATTGATAACCCCCCTTTTCTTGAGGATTGCCACCTATATGGTAGCTTGGGGTCCCCTTTGGAAGGGTATGTCTACACATGTTGTGCACTTGGAGTTCAGGCCAGGGCCCCTGGCACCAGCTATCAGTTACTGTGAGTCCCTTCTGAAGGATATCGTGTGATGCACTGTTGGTGCCCAGTGTGCAGTCATCTGCAAACATTGTCAAAAGTCCTCCCATGTTGGCCTGTACTTCGGGGAAGTACATGACAAACAATGGGGCCAAGGACTGAGCCCTGTGTCCCCCTGTGACCAGCCGGGAGTCTAACATAGTGCCAGCAACTCTAACCCTGTGGGCCCCTTTGCCAGTTTGCAACCCATCTTGTGACATATGGGTTTTTTCAGTTGTTAGGGTTTTCCACAATACCTGAGTGGGGTATTGTGTTGAAAGTTTGCAAGGCCAAGGTAGGCTGTATGGACTGCCTTTCCCCAACAATGGCCTAAGTGACCAATTTGAAGATGTCAACCCAGTACAAAGGCATGATCTCCCCCTGACCAACCCAAAAATGGGATGGGTACAATGACGGCACGTCCCCTATATCTTTGTTTATGAGCTCAATTATGACCCTCTCCATAGATTTGCAGACTACACTTGTTAAGCTTATGGGGCAGTAATTACCAGGGTCTGTAGAGGCACTGCCTTTGTGCAGATGTGCACAACTGGACCTAACCAGGCTGTTGTGCACACTATGGAAATGTAAAGCGGTGATAGGACTAAAGCCCAGGATACTGACCACCACAGTGAAAGTACTGAAACACTACACTATACAGTGCTACAGTGTTAGGTCAGTATGACGGATGTTGACAATTGGGGCAAAGTATCCCATGCAAAACCTGCAGGCACAGTATACTCCCTGTTTTGTTCACAAAAAAGCATTGGACAGTAACTACACAACATGGCAAAACACACAACCATAAACTGGAGGTATTTGTTGAAGGTCACACTCATCCACAAATGTGATGGGCTGCAGAGTTCAACATATGTAAAGCCCACACTGGGCATGCTCACCCCTTAGATAAATGAGACTCTTTCACACAACACCATGGGAAGGCTGAACTGGGCATGCTCACACACTTGGTCCAAATTTTAAGCAACTGTGAAAACACACCAGAGGATGCTCTTTCCCCTTTTTAGACACTGATATGTAAGCACCCTATAAGTATATCGGAGAAAAGGCTCTCAGTAATCCGAATAGCGCCTGCTAATGTCCGCTTTTGTCATAACATAGTTAGGTAGGGGTTTGAATCCAGCAGGTGGCAAGTGTGTGTGAATGTAAGGGAGAAACACCCTTTTGGCAACTGGGAAAAACACCACAGGTTTCATTCCACTTTCTAAACTCTGAGGGCAGCCCCCTAAAGTATATCGGGGGAAAAAATCCCAGTAATCCGAAACCCCGGGCAAACGTCGTCTCTAGTTCATAACATAGTTAGGTAGGGTTTGAATCCAGCAGGTGGCAAGTGTGTGTGAAGGGGGTAAGTGTTTTTATAAAAAAACACCCCTTTTTGGCAACTGGGAAAAACACCACAGGATGATCATTCCACTTTCTAAACTCTGATGATGTCAGCACCCTATAAGTATATGGGAAAAGGGAAAACCCTCCCAGTAATAATAGTTTGTGCTAAGGGCCCCTCTAGTTCATAACATAGTTAGGTAGGGGTTTGAATCCAGCAGGTGGCAAGTGTTTGTGAAGGGGGCAAAGTGTGTGTGTATAAAAGAAACCCCCCTTTTGGCAACTGGGAAAACACACCACAGGATGATCATTCCACTTTCTAAACTCTGATGATGTCAGCACCCTATAAGTATATCAGGGGAAAGGTCCCAGTAATCCAAATAGCGCGTTTGCGTGTCTTTTTCATAACATAGTTAGGTAGGGGTTTGAATCCAGCAGGTGGCAAGTGTGTGTAAAGGGGGGTAAGTGTTTTATGAAAGAAACATCCCTTTGGCAACTGGGAAAAACACCACAGGATGATCATTCCACTTTCTAAACTCTGATGATGTCAGCACCCTATAAGTATATCGGGGAAGGAAAACTCAGAAAGAATAGCTGTGCTAATGCATCTGTCTCTAGTGTCAAAACCCTAGTTAGGTAGGGTTTGAACCCAGGGGGGTGTGTGTAAAGGGGGTAAGTGTGTGTGTAAGTGTGTATGAAAGCACCCCTTTTGGCAACTGGGAAACACACCACAGGATGATCATTCCACTTTCTAAACTCTGATGATGTCAGCACCCTATTATATCGGGGAAAAAAATGTTCGAATGCCGGGCTAATGTTCTAGTGTCAAAACCCAATTAGGTGGGGGTTTCCCAGCAGGTGGCAATTTGTGTAAAGGGGGGTAAGTGTGTGTATGCTTTTTTGGCAACTGGGAAAACACACCACAGGATGCACATACCCTTTCCCAAAATATCACAATTATGTATGGCTTTTGATTACAGACATCCCCGTTTTTTGGACAAAAATGCCCATGTGTGTGGGGTATCAAAAAACAAGACATTGTTTAAAACCATTTAATGCACATGTGCATGTGTGTAAAATTATGTACCTGTGAAATATTTTGTGTGATGCCTGCCACATGTGAATACATGGTATTTGCACTTTATAAATGGTCTTCTGTGCAGGTGCAGCATGTATGAATACAGTGTGAGATGTAGATGCTATCAGCCTAGTAGTGGGGGATGCACCCTGGTCTGGGGCATATAGTCTACATGTTGTTGATGTACAGGAGCTGCATTTTTTCACCTGTTGTGGGAGTGGTAAGACAGTATTCCATGAATGCAGTGACTGCATCCCAAAACCATTCAGCTAGGGTTTGTGCTACAGTCATTAGCATTCAGTAATTTGTCAGCCCCTGGTGGGGGTCTGATGCCAACCAAGGTCAGGGTCTACCAGCCTGTGTCACTTGCTCAGTGACCCCTTCCATGTTCCCTATCATGTATCCCAGTGAGGGACATACATCAGCTGTGGTGGCATGGACAATGACTGAGTCATATGTGTCCATGCATCTGACTGACTTGTATTTTTGGATGTGGTGAACCCCCCATGAGCATATCACTGTGACCCCTTTTCCAGCCTGGTGAGCATTGTCTCACTTTTGGAAAATGTCCCAACCCCCGGGCAGTAGTGTTGAAGCTGTACAGACTGTGCTTGTTTGCACACAGGTTTTGTGTGCTATGTGTTATGCTGTGTGCAGGCCTAATGTATGCCTGTGCCAGCTGCAGAGATGTTGTCATGCAGGATGCCCTTTACAACGACCTGTTTTTTTTTTGGCATGGAGGTCCACATCAGATTGGTATTGCTTTTGTGTATTTCATGCCACCAGACAGGTTATGCCAGTACTGGGTTGATGTTAGTACAGTCTGGCGATGTGTTTCCATCTGATACATGTGATGTACACCCAGGGGTAGGGGATAGGGTTGACTGTGTCATGTGGCAGCTGTGACATTTACATGACACACATATTCCAAACTGTACCATGAGGTGACTGACAACTGCCCTTTTGCACATGCTACCATATTTTGAGATTACATTGGTGATTAACAGCACATAGGGCAATGGTGAAAAGATACATAGGTCCATAGGTTCAAAGGGATTCTGCCCGGGGCATGTATCCACCTAGCCAGAATGTGTGTGCCTTTCAACATGCATTGTGAATCTGTCTTGCTATGCCCTTTTCCAAGGTTAGTATACTGTGCCTCTGTCTCACAGTGACACATAAGTGATCCCCAGGGTAACCCTACAATGTCACATCCGTCATTAATATCACTCTTGAAGATAGTCACTGAGTCAGTCTGCCTAACCTCTTTGGGATAATATTGGAATGAAGGAGCCTCTGAGTTGTGAATGTGCCCCCCCAGCATGTCCTTTTATATCACTCCTGAGGTTCAAGTATTTCCAGTGTATCCTGGTGGGATCTGGATATTCTGAGATGCAGCATGGCCATTAATGGGGGGCCTGGCCTTCTATGTCAGGCACAGATTGCCTATAAAGGGCAGTATGTCACTGAGTAGAGCTGCTGTTACTTTAACCAGTCAGTATGTGGCATCTGTTTGAGCCCTTTGACCCCCTTGTCGGGTACTTTGTGGTATCTCCAGTTGCTGCAGGTGTCTGGTAAGGTGCATGCCGAAGGTTCATCATAGTCAATTATGGGCATGATGAGGGATGAGAAAAGGGGGCACAATGTCCACCTGATCTACATGTGGATCCCATGATGATGTGCCATATAACATGCTTACCTAACCACTTTGTCCATGTTGTTGTCAAATGGTAGAATGCTATCAACCGGGCCCCAAGGTCCAAAATTTCCCCGTCTGCATTTAAATGGATTAACACATATGTGGTACATTGTGGTCACTTGTGTTTGACAAAGGGGATGACTATACCTTTCTGTCATTCACGTTGAGGCCATGGCTGGGGCACAAGTCGTGTGTTTCAAGAGTCCCTTTGGAGGTGCATGTTTAGCTGGTGAGTTGATTATGGTGTGGTTTGCAGTCACCTGCGACTTGCGGGCCACAGTACTTCCATGTTGGCCTGTACCTATGATAAATATATAATGAAATGACAGCTCGCAGGGCTTTGGCTTGTGGGGCACCACTTGTACCAGGGTGG
The DNA here is from genome assembly GCF_019279795.1 of Protopterus annectens. Classification (NCBI taxonomy): domain Eukaryota; kingdom Metazoa; phylum Chordata; order Ceratodontiformes; family Protopteridae; genus Protopterus; species Protopterus annectens. The sequence continues at coordinate 346,437,325 of NC_056749.1, forward strand.
AGGCTGACATGGCCCCAGCAATTCTACCATGTGTGTTCTGCCCTTGAGCCACTGTGCAATACCCATAGTGACATAGGGGGTAATATGTACACTGGTGAGCTTCCTAGAATGCACAATGGGGTTTTGTACCCAAGGCTTATGAAAGGGTTTCAGGTAGGCTGTGACCCCCTTTCCCCTTGACAGTGGCCTTGGTGACTGTTTCAAAGAAATCAAACGGTTGAGAGGCAGGATTTGCCATTGACAAAGCCAAACTGTTTTGGTGACATGCTGTAGGTCCACAATATCTAGATATGTGAGGTTCATGATGACCCTTGCCATAGCTTTGCAGACAAAGCTAGTCAGACATATGGGCAGTAGTGTCCAGGATCCGTGGGCACCACCTGAATGTTGAGGGACCACTGTTGCTGTATGCCACTCTCTGGCCACACCATGTTTAAGGCTGGGATTGAACAGTGGTGTTATGTCGGGGTGTAGCTCTTCTTGGTTCATGTAGGACACAGCCTGGGACACTGTCTGGTCCCATTGATGCAGTGTTTATTGTTTTGGGGAAAGGGGCTTCTTACCTGAGCATCTGTGATGTAAAACCACTGTGCGGACATATGTCCCCTTTTTGGTGTGGTGGGGAGAAGGCAGCATTGACCCTGCCCACTAGGATGATGGAATTGTTTGTGTTTTTTGTTTTTTGTGTGACATTTGGATTACCTCTGAGCATATCTGGGTAGTACCACCCAGGTTACTAACATAACTACAGGCAGCCTTGTGATTATCCTCAGTGGCTTGTGGAACCCTCTCTCAAAGATGGCCTTAGACAATCATATGGGTGCCTGTAGTTGTCTTCCAATACTCATCAGTGGTGCCTTCACATTTTGGGAGGTTGTTGTATCATGTAGTGGCGTCATCCTTCTATTGTATATTGTGTTTATGGCTGGTGTCGGCACCCAGGACATCTGCCTTTGGAAAATTTGGGTCATGCTTTCATTTGGCTTCATGATCCATGCATTCCTGAATGTGTCCAAGAATGCCTTTTAAGGTATCTGCAGTCTGGTCCATATTTCAACAGGCCTTGGGCCTTTGAAGGTTTCCACATCATTTATGGGGGGTGTGAATTTCTTGACATGAGCTGTTGACGGGCGGCCCCCTCCAGACAGAGCGGTGAGGGTCATTTTGTGGGGTGATAGCACCACAAAAAAGGGGCCCCCCTCCACAGCAAGTACAGCTATGAGGCAGACATTGTCCATGCTGGTGCAAACAACCTGAGCACCCCCCTGGACCACATGGAAGAGACACAGAGGAGCTCTTACAGCACCCTCTCAAACTCAGGACCCCCACACAGCCTTCATGCTGACACAGGAAGTTTAGATTACTCTGCAAACACCATCATACTGGGTGGAGCTACCCAAACATAGACTGTGAACATTACACAAGCCACAATACCCAAGCTCTGGGGTTCCCATGATCAGACATTCTTTGGCTATGGAACAGGTAACCAACCTTCCCACAAGAGGGAAGATATACTAGACCTGATCATCACAACATGAGTACAAACGCTCACCACGGGGAGTATATCCCTCATTGTTGCAATCAAACCATATACTAATCACACTGGAGTCTGGACCCCCAAATATGCAAACCTCAAACACATCGATGTGTGTGTGGAAATGTCCCTATTAGCAACTGTGACAGTGTACAGGATGCAGATCCCCTTTGAAACACTGATGATGTCAGGACTGTATAACTATTTTACCTGTAGTAAAGTCCTCCAGTAATTGCATAGCGCTCTGCTTGTCTTTCTCCAGTGTCATAACGAGTTAGGTAGGGGTTTGAATCCTGCAAAGGGAATGTATGAGTGGGTTTATGTGTGTGCACTATGCTGGGAGGGTTAACTGCTTTTTGCCAACTGGGAGAACACACTACAGGGTGCACATCCCTCCTCCTACACACAGATGATGTCATTACCCTCTAAGTACAGCATTAGAAAATTTCTCCAACTACTGCAAATAGCACACTCTGCTAATGTGTCTGTTTCTACTGTCATAACACAGTTAGGTATGGGTTTGAATCTTGCAAATGGAAAGTATGTGTTTTACTGTTGGTGGGGTTAGTGTGTGTGCGCAATGATGGGGTGGGATGTGGCTTTTGCCACATGGGGCTATACTGCAGGGTGGTCATTACCCTTAACAAGCAGTGATGTTGATAGCACCCTATACAAACAAAACTAAAAAAAGAAGGTGGTGGTACCAATAAAAAGGGTAACACTTCTTCAAGTAATGTCCACAAACGGAGTAGGATAATCAAACAATTTTTTTTCTATACAGACAACATGACAACAGACAACTGCCAGTACTCATATAGGACATGTATGTAACATCACAGTACCAAATTACCTAGATAGGTTCTGAACCTAATTCAAAGGGGGGAGGGGAGTGTCTTTTTGCATTTTCCCAAAGGGAAAAATGTTTTTGTCAACAGGGGGCTCAGTATGATAATTTAATTTAATGATGAGGTTTTGCATGTGGTGGTAAAAAGGGGGTGTAAAAAAATGCCCCCTGTGTTTTCAGAAAAAGTACCCTTAGGGGGGATAAATAAGGGGGAAGGCATGGCTGTCATTTTTTAGCATGTGAAAAAGGTGTGGCAGCTTGGTTAAACACTTTGGGGTAAGTTAAGTATGGGTGGCCAAAATTAAAAACAATTGAGGACATTCATACAGTTACTGCAGCAGGACTGCTGGGATAACACAATTATACTGGAACAGTGAACAGTTACCAACATGTTACTACTTATACACATCTATGTAGTCACCCTGTGCATCAGCAATGTTTACCTTTACCTGCACCGATGTTGTAGTATGCAGGAGGTGGCACAGTGTCATCATATGCACAGGGTGTGGGTTTATGCCCGCCAGCCACTGGTAACACCAATTGACATGTGTGTGTATGTGTGTTTGTGAGGGGGAGCAGTACAGGGGGGTTGGTGCAGGGGGTGTGTGTTTTGTTTGCCCTAGGTGTTAGGTTTCTGCATTTTGTAAGCATGCACACAGTCCCACATAATGGCTGCCATGTACAGGGTTTTGTGGACAGCCACAGACTGCACCTGTCAGGTCATCCAGATCAGTGTCTGTGGGCACGGAAAGGGACCTGTGCCTGGCAGGGTGCTACGGGCGTATCCGGGACTAAAAACTGGGTACTGTCATCAAACAGGGTGTGTTGACTGGACACAGTTCCCTGTTTTGGGGGGCCGGGTTTGGGGGATGACAGCACAGACCCTGCATTGCTGGGGCTGGTGCTACGACGGGGTGGGCCTGTTGTCGCCCGGCCACTGCCAGCTGGTGCTTTTCTGGCAACGGCGCGGCCCAAACGCACACCATGGGCCCCGGCCCATGGACATCTGGATGTGGAGCAGCTGTTCTATGCCCCCCCGCTGTCCACATCTGTGAATTACGGATAGCCCACGTGCCCTCTGTCATGGCTTTCGACATGCTCTCAGCCCCCAGACCCTGTCTGGTGTACCTTTCCAATTTTGCCTGCATGACAGTTCAAAAAATAGTGGAGGTTGACATACCTCCTTTGGGGACCGGGCCCGAGGCAGTCGCCACGGATGCCCCCCCGAGAACCCATGGGGCGTCTGCGTGGTACCATTGGAGGCCCTGCTCATGGCTGCCTTGTGGGGGTGCATGTACCACAGGTACCACATTACCCTGATCTATGCCCACTGCGACTGTCCATCACCTAGGGACAATGGTGACAAAGGATGTAAAGGATGACTGTCGTTGACGGGTTGAAAGCTGTGTACTGTCAATTGGCTGACCAATGGTGGACCCAGACACACCTTCCTGCACCATTACAGACATTTCATCATCATCAGTACCTGGGGCACACAATTCAGGTTCCCTGCTGCAGGTCACCAGAGCAGCACCAGAACCTGGGGGGAAAACATGGAACACAGATTACAGTCTCAATACATATTTGACAGAGATGCACTTCAATACTAATGCACACATTCAGAAATGGACACATGCACTCATGGACACTAACACACATGCACACTTGGGCACAGGCCCCTTGCACACATGCACACCCCCCAGTAAACACAAAAATCAGTACCTGTTACACTATCAATTTACCTGTATTACAGTATTGTGAACACAGTCACCAGCATGTCTACTACAGAGTTACACTACTCTTCCTAGTTTTTTTTTTTACAGATAATGTTAAAAGACTCACCAGCATGTATGGCCTGCCTCTTGCTAGATGGGAGGGACCTGGAAGTGTGAAAGAGTAATGTCAGTGGGCACATGTGTGCCATTTGTTTTGCACATGATACAGTACAGTAGTACACTAGTTCCCTTATACACATCAGCTGCACATAAAGTCTGTTTTATATCATGATGACAGATACATACCACATGCACACCTTATTTCATGAAGTAACAGTGTACAGAACAGTCATATGTACATACCAGGGTTAACTCTAATCTCACCCTTACCTCTCTTCAAACCCTCAAACTGTACTTCCAAAAACCCCTGGCTTTGTTCTTCTTGGAGTCAGGCTAACGCCTCCCTACCCCTCTTCACCTTTAACCCCTCATTGTGCATAGAAACTAGCTTCTTCCCTGTTTCTTTCACCTTGATGTCCTTCTATGCTCTGACCTACTTCTCCCATCCCTCCCCCCTCCTCTTGACTGTCTTCCTTCTTTTCCTCACTTCCCTTCTTGACTCCTGCCTCTTCCATATCATTGTATCTTTCAATTTCTACTTCTCTACCCTTCTGAGCCCTAACTATTATGTATATGGCTTTTGCCTTATTGCATAACCATTATGCTTTAGGTAGGATTGCTTTAAACCAATGGTACATTGTGTATGACTCTAAACTGTTTGATTCCCTACATGTAAGTTTATCTAATTAACAGGCTGGTGTACAATTCTATTATGTTGGCTGTCTGTGTTAACAACTTGTCTGTCTGCCTTTATTACGTTATGTGTGGAGCTTTTTTCCACAGGCCTCTACTGAAAATGGACTATATCCAGCTAGACTATCTGGGTCAACAAATGTAAAAGTAATAACAATAAATGAATATGGCATCTTACCTGCATGCTCGGTTTGCTGCTGTGTGGATCCAACCTCCATCATGATGCATGGGTTGCTGTTGTTCTGGGGCTGGATCCACAACACTTAGCAGTAGCCCCTCCTGTCTGGTGAGGGGGGGGTGTGGCCACCCCCCCACCTGTGGCAACCTGTTGCCTGCGGATATCTGCAGCATGCTGGCGGACATTTCTAATCAAATCACTGCAGTGATGTCTCACCTGCTCATATGTCCTATCATGCATGCCAACATCATTTATCCTGCTAACGAGGTTTTGCCACAGTGCAGACCTCTCCTGCTGATTCTGGGTGGTGCGTGACAACAGGATGGCATAGTCACGCACCAGGCTCTGGTGAATCACGTCATCCTCTGCAGCAGAATAGATGGGTTCCTTTTGGGGCCCTGTCAACTGGAAAGGTACACAAACAGGTTATCAGCATAGTATCTCAACAATACATGGTACACATTCTATACAGGGGAACTTCTACTTATTACTGCTTGGTTAAAACTTGATTACAGTGTAGCTATCATTCTATGTCATTTGTACTAAGACTTGCCCTTCAGACCAGTTGTTTTACATAAGGGAGGTTGGTGGCAAGCACTGTGGTGGAGGGACACTTACCTTCCATCCATGGAAGTTGGGACCTCCTGATTGAGGGGCCCCGTGTACAAGTGTATTAGTTCTGGTATGGGCAGTTGGCCTTCAGGCCAGTTATTTAACATTAACAAGGTTTGTGGTCTGCACCTGTGTGACAATAGGCTGTACTCTGCCATTCATAACTGGGGACATCTGGTTTCAGGTTTATAGTGCCTGCATATCTGAGCTGTATCTTACTGACATTGCTACACCTTGTTTGTTGTAGCAACACTACATCCAGGCCTCCTGGATCTACCTTTGTTTATATGCTTGTTATTTGTTAGCTTGTTATTTCACTGGTATGCTACTTCCACATAGTACACACTTTCAACACTCTGTGACTCACTACTGATATCTGCATTGCTTACTGTATATTTCCATGTTAGACATGACAGCAAGTGACTGCTTTCCATTGTTGCATTTACTTAATTGTGACACATTGCACTTAGGTTACCTGGCACTTGCTCACTGACGCTTTTATATCAGTCAGCAGTTGTAGGTAATGTCAGTACACCCTCACTCCCCACTGGGCCTTGTTTTCAATCATTTTAAAATTTCAGAATTCACAATAGTATTCTAGCATCGCCAGAGGTCAGCTGTCAGTTCCCTCCCCACTCCAGCTGGTGAGTGTCGTACTGCGGAGACACTGCTAGAACAGATGCATGTACACCGACAACCCCCCCCACCTAACAACAAATTCAAACTCATGTGAGTGATGCAACCATATACCAAACTGGAGGCTAGGCTCTGTCTAGTCAATACCGTCATAACCAGTCAGGTGGCCCAAAGGGGACCCCACACTACACTTCCAGTCTCACACAGACCTACCACAACAGCGGGCCTAACACATGATCACACATAAAAATACTTGTAGGCTCACCAAGCGCCAGCAGAGAGACCTCCCAAGCAGACATCCAGCAACCACTACCATAAACAAACAAAACATATACACAAAGCCAATGTGCTGAACACTCACAGCCATTAAAAAAAAACACACCCATACACCTGTACTAGGTGCCTCTATCATCAGGCACACTAACATCACTTCACCAGGCTTAAGAGGTGAGGGTCACGGGTGCAGCCCCCTATGACCTGCCACATAACACAAAACTCAGGTAAAAAAAGGCAGGTATGACTCAGTCAATGTGCATGCTGCCGTGAATGGCCTGAGACATTCGTCCCTGGACTACATGACATGAGACAGTACAGAGCCTCTGAGCACTAGCCCAAGACAGTTTGACCCTGACCTTGAGTAGCATCCTACCCTCACCTAGAACCATGCCACAATATCAAGGCACGATGATCCCTTCCAACAATTGACTGACATACTGGTGTCATTCACAGGTGTGCCAATGCCTGCCATCTTGGGGTGGTATGTTTGCTAGGGACAGCTTGCACCTGTCACCCTGTCCCATTGGAATTTGGCAGCCCCTTTTCTACACCCATAGTGCCTGTATTAGGCAAGGCTCATAAGGCAAACCCACATCCATTTGTATCACAAAGGATGAGGAAGTAAAAGTGATGCTACTCAACACCCGAAGTCTAGACCTGGATGACACTCAAAACCCTACTTCATTCTGGACATCGATATCTGTGCAGTAACATGAACCTGTTTCAGGTTTCACAGGAGCACACCAGTACTACCAGGGTTTTAGCTGTTACCATTCTTGTGGCCCAACACTTGAACAAGGAGGGTATCAGTATTCAATGGAGCTTCCCCCGCCTCCACATTGGTGGCACAGTACAACATAGGTGTTAGGCCATTGAGTACAGAAGGGGAGTTGGGGACCTGGGGGGAAACATGGTAGGGGCTGTCATTTTCAACCAATGGCCAATGTGGATTGAAAGACATGTTATATAGCCCAGCTAATCAGGGATTCACATGTATGGCAGGGGGGTCATTGTGCCTCTTTACTCATCCATCATCAGGCCTATAATTGCTACAATGCACCTTTTGGGATGTACCTAACCAGACACCCACAACTGGTACAGGACAACAGTACCTCATCAAGGGGGTGCAATGGCTCCCCAGATGTCAAAGCTCCCCGGTAAAATAAATCCCGCTGGACTCAGTGGCTATGCCTGTTCAGAGGCAATCTTGTGCCATATACAGCCATGTCCCACCCCGCAGTAATGAAATGCTGCACCTCAGGAATCAGAGTCCCTACACCACATGTCAGGGGGCTGGCCCCACCTGACTACAGGACTCTGGGGGGCTTTCCAACGAGAGGCTCCCTTCACCTGTAAGAGCCAACTACGGAGGCAAGTCCTATTGACCCTTCCATAGGAATCTGGATGAGTGGATAGACATGTTGTACCCCATATACTTCTATGTCATGTTAGACAGAGGCCAGATACTTCGGACAAAGGGAACGCTAACTTTTTGGGTGGCAAAAAAAAAACATTCTATGGTTACCAACCCTAGGGCAAATAGCCTGTATAAATATGAACAGGGGAAGTACTTCTGCCTATGTTGCATGTGTTGTGTTTGGGGATGCACAGGAATGGCCGGAACCCACACACCGCGCACTTTGGGTGTTCATCCCACATACTGGATGTTGTTTCCACCAACCCCCCCCGGATGGGAAAAATTATCGCCTGGATTTACATATGAACAACACCACAAGCACATACACACCTTGTTGTAGCATTTAATTACACAGTTTTTCATGTTAGACAGTGTGCTACCATCCCCATTGTGCCAGTGGAACCCAACACCGAGCACCTTTCATTGCACCCCAACATCCCAATACTGATGTTTTGCCCAAAATTCAACCCAGAACAACTGACAACTTATTAATCCCCGCCATGGATACGAACAGGCATATTGTAAAAAATGAGGAGGCTACTGACCGGGAATTCACATAACACAAGGCTTGTGGTCAGCAGTGTTAAGATGTTACATTAAAATCCCAAAATTAAAATTGTTAAATTTAGGGCAGGGACCCCCATTCTCCTACATGTGGTATTATTATCCCAATACGTACCTCCCTATCCTTCACTGTGGTGGCCCCCTTCTCTTGAGCCTGCTCCTGTTTGGTTCCCCGGTGTGTCTCTTCCCCCTGGGGAATGAAATGCAGATGTATTAAACCCTGGCCATATCAGGATTGACCTGAACAGTTTCTACATCACAGTGGTCCCACACCAATGAAGGAACCCCTATGATGGGAATACTGCTCAATGAAACCTGGCCTTTTGTTCTAAGTTGGAAATGTTAAGTTGGGGAACATGTCAGCTTTACATTGTTTATTTTCAGGATTGTACAACAACCTACTATGCATATATGATATAATATATAATTTGGGGGTACATAAAACCCTATTAATGTACTTTGCATTATGTGTTTTGGGAGCTGTTTTGGGGGTTCACTGGGTTTTGGAAGTTTGGCTTGCTGCCTGCTGTTTTGTGGTGTCTTTATTTCTTTTTTTTCTCTTCTGTTCCCTTTTTCCTTTTTGTAAAGAAGTATTGCATGGTGTAGTGTGGGTACCATTGCTTTTGTAGGTATTGCATATCCTGTGATGGCCTTCACCAATTTTAAACACTTTGCTAATTGCAGAGCCAGGTGTGTCGATTCTGTCTCATTATTTCAGGCCTGTATAAAAGGGGATTTGGGTACTTTCCCTTTTTAATTTATCCCTTGGGATTTTAATTTTTATTGAAGGGTTTGTACATCTCCCTGTTTATCTGGTTGAGATTCATTTATTTCCTTCCTGTTCCGTAAGTGTGTATGCATCTGAACCTCAACAAGCATATGTATTGTATATAAATATAAAATCTGTGTACATATACAAATTTTTAAGACAACTGACATTATTTTCACAAAATTACAGGGTGTTTCTGTTTAAAATCACAGATGGGGGTCCAAATTACATAAAAGTTCCGCATTTTGGGATGCATACTATATTCCTTTATTTCATTCCCACAACTGTTCCACTTATTTAGCACATATTCCTGTAGGAGCATGGTTATGGAGGTCATAAGCTATTTACAAGGTCTTGGGGAGGGCCACTGTATGCTTATATTTGCTTTGACTTATATAGGGCCATCAACAAATGTGGGGGCAAACAGTTTTAGTATCTAAGGAGCCCGGCTTGTTTCAACTTTGTCATTTATTTATTTTTTATATTTATTCCACCTAAAATTTTTTATTAATATTATTTTATTTGTAAAAATTTAAAATAATTTCATTTTAAAACCAAAACAAAAGAAAACTTTAGAACATTTTAAATTCAAAAAATATTTAAATCCATTTTTTTTAAAAAAGTACAAAATTTTAAATATATTAAAAAGATTAAAAAAATTTTAATAAAAGGGTTTTGGTTTTTAAAAATTTGAGAGATTAGTTCACAAAAAATCAACTTTTCTCAAAGGGGTTTTTAAATTTTTTTTCATCTTTTAAGGTATTAAATTTAAAAATTTAAACATTTTAAATCCCAAGGGTGAGGTTTTTAAAATTTTTGAAATTTATACCAATTGATATTTTGCAAATGTAAAATTTAAAATGTTTTGGCTTTTTTAAAATTTTAAAAAGAAATCTTAACCAAAATTTTTAAGGTTTCATGAAAAAAAAAACCAATTGCCCCTTAGAGAATTTTAAAGGTTTAACCCTTTGCTTTTTTTTTACAAATTTTAAAATTTTTAAAGGCGAACCCCTTTTTCTTGGGCCAATTAAAAATTTTAATGGGGGACAAAATAAACCAGGGTTTCCCAAACAGGCATTTTGTTTATTATCTGTATTAGGTTTTTGGGGTTTTTTGTACCAATTTTTTTATTTTTCTTTTATTTTTATTTTTTAAAAAATTTTTTAACCCCAAAATTTATTATATATATATTTATGTAAAAACCCAAAATTTAAAAATTAATTAAAAGGTTTTCACGTTGCTTTAAATTTTCCCTTTTTTGGTTTTTTTTTTTTTTTTGTTTTGTTTTTTCTTTTTTTTTTTATTAAATAAAGTTTAACCATTTTTTTTAATTTATTATTTTTTATTGAAAATTAATTTTACAATTAGTTAGGAAAGCAATAAAAGTTTTAATATGCTTTTTGTAACTTTATCTGTTACAAAATAAAAAACCCCCGTTCTTTTGAAGGTTTTATTTTTTGTTTTTAAAATTTTTTAACCTGTTTTATTTTAAAAATAAAGAAAACATTTTTATTTGTTTTCATTTTTTTTTATTTTAAATACATAAGGGTTTTTTTCAGTTGTCATAATTTTGTTAATGTTTTTTAGCATTTTTGTTTACTTATTTACTAAAGGGCACTTATTTTAAAAATCTTTTGGTTGGAGTTTAAAAATGTTCAAGTTTTCCTTAATTTTATTTTGGTTTATTCAAAACTTAAACCCTTTTGGATTTTGGGGTTTTTTAAACATTGTTTGATTTGGGTTTTCATTTATTTAAAGGGCCCCCTTTTAGGGTTTTGAAAACCCTTTTTAATTGATAAATTTTTTTAAGTTTAACATTTTTTGCCTTTATTATTTTTGGCACTTTTTTACAAATTTGTGAATTTTTTCCCGGGGTTTTTGTCTCCATTTTTTTGTTTCCCCTCGTTTTTTTTTTCCCTTGGTTTTCAAAAAATTTTTTATTCATATTTGGTTTTCCCGGGTTTGAACCCTAAACCCTTTTTGCACTTTTTTGAACCCGGTTGGTTCTTTAGCAGGACCCGCTTTAAAAAAAAGTAATTTCCCTTTAGAAAGGGGGTGAAAATTGGGGGTGAGGGTTTCGTAGGGGAAAAAAACCTTTTTGGGGGTTGTGGTTAGGTGTGCATTTCCTTTCTTTCCTGTTGGTTTTGCTCTGGGTTCCCTTTATTTTGTTTGCTTTTTTTTTCTGTCCCTTTTCAATATGTATTGCTAATTTTGGGTACTTTTTTTTTTTTATAATGATGGGTCCCGTAAGGGTTAAATGGAAGTTTGGTTTTTGCAAGCCACCATTTATAACATGTTCCACATTTGGGGGAACTGTATAAAAAGGGTATTTAGGCTTGCCCTTTTTCAATTTTGTGGGCGTGGCCAGCGGATGCTTCAATGTCTGGGGGAAAAATTAAATTGACCACCCCAGGGTTTTTGTTGAGTTTTGGTTCCATTTTCTTCCTTTTCCGAGTGATGTGTTGATATGAACCTACAACTTATTTCATATTATTTATTAAAAAATTTAAATTTATAACATACCTTTTTATTTACATTACCCCTTATTAAAAACTAAAATTGGCTTTTTGTTAACACAACAGTATAATCCGTAATTGGCCTTTTAAATTCCTGAAAGTTTGTAGTTTAATCTTTTTTTAACTTTTCCTACAACATTTAATTTATTTACACTTTTTCTTTTTAGGAAACATTTAGTGGTAGGTAAAAAATATGTTTAAATTGGGTCCCAAAAATTTTTTTCTCCTTTAAAAATAAGGGCCCTTTAACAAATGCTACACTTTTAACCTTTTGGGTTTCCGAGCCATTGAAAAGGGGGGGGCTCCCTACCCCAAACGTTTTTCTTTTGGGAAAATTTTTGGGATTAAAAACAAAATAAACATTTGGGAAAAAATTTAAAGTAGGGGGATTCCCCTTCTTCAAAAGTAATTTTATTTTTATTTTTAAAAACAAAAGGTGTCCAACATTAATAAAGGGGAACCAGAATTCCCTTAAATTAAAGGGAAGGTGTAAACCTATATGGGCTAAATTTTTTTCATGTTTTTAATAATGTTGTTTTAAGGAAAATCTTAGGTTGGTATTAACAGAAAGACCCAAAAGGTCCCAAATACAGTAAAAATTTTTTTTTTTTTTATTTTTTTTGTTTGGTTTTTTGTTTTTTTTTTTTTTTTTTTTTTTTGTTACTTTTTTTTTTTGTTTTTTTTTTTTTTTTTTTTATTTTTATTTTTTTTTTTTTTTTTTTGTTTTTATTTTTTTTTTTTTTTTTTTTTTTCTTTTTTTTTTTTTTTTTTTAACAAAAATTTCAAAAACCCAAATCAAAAAGGAAAAACCTTTATTTTCCTTTTAAAAATTTTTTTTAATTACCTTCCCTTTTTACCCCAACCCAAAAATTTGGGGAAAAAAAAAAATAAATTTTTCCCTTTGATAGGGGGGGGGAGTTTTTTTTAAAAAACAAAAAAAAAAAAAAAAAAAAAAAAAAAAAAAAAAAAAAAAAAAAAAAAAAAAAAAAAAAAAAAAAAAAAAAAAAAAAAAAAAAAAAACTAAAAAAAAAAAAAAAAACTAAAAACCCAAAAAAAAAAATTTGGGGGGGTTTTTTTTTTTTTTTTTACTTATGATGCTTGCCAAAGTGAGTGGCATCCTAAGTGTGTTGTCTGTGTCTGCATGATTATGCCTTACGTCATCACGATCATTCACCTGCCCGCTTGCTATAGTTGTAGTGTGCGTATCAAAATAGGGTCTACATCTACCCGCCCTATTACTCCAACCATCTATAATGCACCTATCTATAGTTCTAACATCATAGCCCCTGTTTAAAAACTCAGATTTAAGTTGGTCCAGGGCTATTTGTAGTTCATCATCATCATTAAACAGTCTCATAATCCTGTATACTTGGCCTTTGATGATGTTGACCTTGGTATGGTTCGGGTGCATACTGGTGTTATGCAAAAACGTGTTTTTTTCTAACATGTTTCCTAAACAAACCCATTCTAATCAGGTTTAATTCATCTTTTCTTACTTTGATGTCTAGAAAGTCAATTTCAGTCATGGAATATTGAGAGGTAAATCTAAGAAATTGAGTGGTATTATTGAGGTAACTGAAAAATGCATTTAGCTCTACCTCTGTACCATTCCACAGCAAAAAAATATCATCCACAAACCTGACATACCACTTGATGTACCTGCCATTTGTACTATTGGTTATCACATGTACGTTCCCATTGAACCAAGGAAAGGTTGGTGTAGCTGTTTGCACAGGCTGTGCCCATAGCCACACCAACCTTCTGTAAATATTTCTGTTGTTGAAATAAGAAAACATTGTTGGTCAGTACTATATCCAACAAAGCACAAATGAGGTCACATTTGTTCTTGTTATAATCTACACTGTGAAGTAGTTCCCTTATGGTCTCTATTCCCCATTCATTCGGAAATCACCGTGAATAATGATTCTATATCCATTGTTACCAGGAAACAACAATGGTTGGTGTCTATATTCATCCATTTCATCCTAAGAGTTTCAAGAAAGACCTTAGAATCTCTTAGCACAGTCTCACAATTAGATAGAAGTGGATGTAAATTCTTCTCAATAAAAATAGATAGAGGTTCAGTAACCCATCCTTTGCCCGAGACTATGGGGTGCATGGGTGGAATTGACAAATGCTTATGTATCTTAGGTAAGCTATAAATCTCAGGTATGGGTGAATTACTGACAGAAAAGTATTCAAACAGTTCCTCATTAATCATACCAGTAATTAACAAATCAAACATCAAAAAGGATACTTTATCAATAATACTTCTTACAACATTATTAGATATATTCTGATATGTGGAGTCATCATCTAATAATTATAACATTTGTTCAACGTATAGCTGTTTATCCATCACCACTATCCCCCCTCCCTTGTCTGCTGATCTTATTTCAATAGAATGCATGTGTTTTAAATCAATCATAGCATGGTATTCATCTTTTCTCAAATTATAGAAAGTGTTACAGCTGCATCCAACTTCTCTCTTAGTTCTCGGTCACAGACGTCAAGGAAAGTTTCAATAACTACATTACATGGTGGAATAAACGTACTCGTTTTTTTAAATAAATTGCTGGTCATGTGAGGGCTGTTGCCAAACAAAGTTTTAAGTGTTAAAGTCCAGCCAAAAAGTCTAAGGTCTTTTATTACATCAGTTAAATCAGCTTTCTTTGCTGGAACAAAACTGAGCCCTTTATTTTGTAGGTGAATTGGACACACTAAATTGGCCCTAGGTGTGAGTCCGTGCATGTGTGTGCCTTCTATGGAAGGTTGGGCACCGAGCTGGCAACTCCAGTTCCTAGTGACTTAGCATACATTCCTCTGTCACATACAGGTACATCTGTACAACCTAGTAATGGATTTATGGTGAATATTAGATAGCTCTAGCATGTACGTTTATACCATACATATTAGTATACACAAATGTAATACAATGTTATTTAAAAATAAAGTAACAAAAAGCACTTTTTTACCATAAGCTATTGTACAGACCTGAGTCCTCCACACACACACCTCTATCTCTCTCTTTCTCTCTCTCCCTCTCTCTCTCTCTCTCTTTATATATATATATATATATATATATATATATATATATATATATATATGTGTGTGTGTGTACATATATAGTTACACATGTATATATTATCTCTCTCTATAAAACTGGATAATATTTTATATATATATATATATATATATATATATATATATATATATATATATATATATATATATATATATAGTACTTTTTCATTAACAGCGCAACACTTTCAACTTCAACGTTAACACACACTGAATTGTAAGAAGAGTTAACTTCATTTTAGAAGTATAATATTGCCTTTCTTTTATTAAAAAGTACAGTAATCTGTATTTGGTATGTTACACCTGTGCTTTACAGCCTCGCATAGTTGTAATGGCTTGATGCGCTTTACATTTTAAATCAGAAAACAGCTGTTACCAAGAAAAGCGGTTTTCTTACACTGGGTTCTGCCACTTAGATAGTGTTGCCGCGGCAACCTAAATGATTGTGTTTGTCAGTACTGGAAATGAAGTAAATGTGAAGTACTCATTCTGTTTTTTTTATCTTGTCAGCCCTGAGGTGTGCTTTAGTTTTCAGTGTGAAAACAGCTGTTATTTAGCATTGCGGTTCATTTAAAGTGCCAGCTGCATGTTCGGAAGTGTTGCCGTGCCAACATAAATAACTTCTTTTCCAAGTAATAAAAAGAAACACAATTTGGCTTTTATATGCAGCTCAGTTCAGTTTTAATGTGGAGCTGATAACAGAAAGAACAATTACTGTATAACTACTGATTTCTGCTTCCCAGCCCCCCCGCCAAAAAAAACAGGTCTTTTCCAATGTCGGCCTTAAAAAGTGGTCATTACGACTGTTGCCATGATCACAGAAAACTCGGTCAGACATAATTTAAGAAAAATAAGGGTATCAGTATTCCACTTTCTAGTCCAAAAAAAAAATGTTCTTTTCTGATGTTGGGCTGATAACAGAAACAAAAACGCCAAACCGCGGCAGTGTTGCCCTGATAATGGAAAAGTATATATATTATATATTATATTATACTATCGAGTTTTGGATGAGATCATAAGTTCAAGTTTCCAAAAACTCAAAGCGAAAAAAAAATCTATGTTTTTGGAGGGGGACAAGCATCCCTTCAAATTATATATATATATATATATATATATATATATATATATATATATATATATATATATATATATATAAATTAAAATCAAAAGGTGCTTCAACAAAGTATTAGTTTAAGGGGTGTGCACACTTATGCAATCAGCTTAATGTACGTTTTTTATTTTTTATATTTTTTTCCCCTAACAGATTTGTTTGTTTTTCAATTGAATTGTACAGGTTACAGGTGACATTATTATTATTTTCACATGTGCATGTATGTTACACTACTATCCACTGAATACAGCAACATTTAGTTACTTTAGTATTGGCTGTACTGTCACAAAATGCTAGGTACTTTTTAGCACATAATGGATGATAAGATTTTACTACTAAGGAGGACAGAAGCAGATTTCTCTTATTAACTACTTGCTCCCACTGATAGACTGATGCACTGGACTGTACCACATAGGGCGCAGAGTGCCGCACTGGTCACCACACTTCCATTGCTCCTCGGGTACCATGTTTTAAAGGGCATCAGTGTCCCCTCCAAACAAGAGTCAAATGGATAGTCCTAAAAAACACAGTAATGATGGAGGGGCACTACTCTTCCTTTCCACAGATAAACAGTAGAGTCATCTGGTAAAGGGTCTTCAGGTGCATAACATCTCATGACAACAAACAATTTGAGCACCTTGATTTAGCAGAAAATGCAGGTTGATTTTTTTTATTTCTGCAGTATCTAGAACAATTACTTCAGATGGACATGCAGCATGTAAAAATGTTGTTAATGAGTAGACCTCCGTAATAAAATCAGGTGTTATATGTAAACTCCATATTTTATGAAATTTCTTTCTCTGCAAACATATATTTAGCTGTTTTGCTACCACAAAGGCAAGTTACATGCATCCAGTGCTGGCTACCAGAGTTTGAGAATACTAGAATTGTGACAAGTTCATTGTCTTCAGCTAATCAGAAAGCATGGCTGGCAAATTAGGGAAGCATTGGGTGTATGCACTCACTCTGACCTTATGAGAATCATGAAGTAACAAACTAGCATGGAAAGCACGGAGCTGCCCCCCCCCACACACACACACACACATACAAAAAGTGGTTTAAGAGTAATATGATGCTGTAAAATAGGGTTGCAAGGAGTTGGTGATGAAGGAAATGGACACATACATACACACACACACACACACACACACACACACACACACACACACACACACACACACACACACGCACACACACACACACACACACACACACACACACACACACACACACACACACACACACACACACACGCACACACACACACACACACACACACACACAAACAAAAAGAAAGCCCCATCTCCAAAACAAAAAATAATGAATGCATATTAATATTGTGTTTATATATGTGTGCTGTATTTGATGCTAGCCTTTATAAATAAGTTTAATAAAAGAAACAAGGCCTACACAATGAGCATTGCCTAGCACATTGCAGTTTATGCTGACATTTTGTATTTTGTTGATATTTAGAATACATGGACTTATTGCCAAAACCTCTCTCCTTACTGCAGTTTGTCTATCAAAACAGGTCTCTTTCTTTAAATTTTATTTAAAAAATAGTACGCACAACGTCCTTTTAACTTAGACCATACACAATTTGCTGTTAGTATATTCATGTATTAAAATAGTGTATTTAAAGTACACTAGGACATTATTGCCATTGGTACTTCATATTCCCAGCCATATGCCATCTAAGCAAAATTCACAGAAGCAATGCTCAGGCCTCACTCACATATAACATTATTAGACCCAAGTCATCTGGGTTGTATCACTTTAAAAAACTTATTCATTCAGTATTCCTTTTTTTCAAGTTGCATGCCCTGTTGGTTATATGGTCACTTTCACTGTTGCGTTTTTATTTTTTTGCACAGATTGTCAATCCTTCTTCTTCACAATATCCTGACTTTATACTTTGTGTACCTGCATTGCCATAGTTTAAAATATTTGAGGCTTCATTTTTCCTTTGTTAATACTGACATTTCTGCCTCAGAGAAGTATACAATTTAAGCTCTCAGTGGCAATGGTGCAACAGGTAGTATGCTCACCTTCAGTGCAGAAAGCCATGGCTCCTTTTCCCACACCAGGCAGATGGATCACTGAGATTGCAGAGCAGCATGGGGGGAGGAGGTGCTGCACTCCTAAGTGTGTCATCCTTCTGATGAGATGTTAAAGTAAGGCCTCATCTGCCTGAGTTGGTGGATGTAAAAAATCCAATGCCCTTGCTAAATTTCACCTAATAGCATAAATACTACCTTGGGTTTCTCCTGAGAAGAGGCAGATAACCAAGTGGCTCTTTCCTGGTCAACAAAGGATAAATAAAATAAGTAAGCTGTAAAGTAAACTTTTCCAAATACAGGTAATTCATCTCTGGGGAAAGTTGTTTTTGTATCATCCATACACAATTCACATTTATCACTAAAGACCAAGAATTTTTACTCTGTAACTGATTTACTCTTTTATCATTAAAAGATATGGAACATCTTCTAAACCAACAACGATGCCAGATACCGAGAGACAAGCAATGTTTGCATTGAATTACACTGCCATAACCTGGAAGTATGTTGTTGTTGTTGTGTCTTTCGGCTTATCCTGGTTAGGGGTCGCCACAGCGGAATTCCAGTCCGCTGATGTTTGGTAGTGGATTTTTACGTGCCGAGTTACCAGCCCTGACCCACAACCTTCAACGAAGGCATGCCCATTCATGCATGCCTCCACACAGAAGACGCTCTAGCTGAGAATCGAACGCGACAACATCTTGCTGTGAGACGACAACACTACCACAGCACCACTACTGTGGATCCATAACCTAGAAGTATAATTTTTTCAAATAAGTACTTGTATCCTGGCAGTACTGCAAATTATAACTGTTATTTTTCCACTCTGAAAATTAAGACACTTATTCATGCAATTGCAATGTAGTTCAGTATAAATGCACACTGTACTCCAAGACTGAGAGATGACAATGTGAATCTGAGCAGCAATTTAATAACGTTACCTTAAGTTCTTGTTTTATGAAATGCCACTTTATTCTTAGCAGCAAGGATACATTTTGTTATGAACATTCCCATGAGTTACTGTGTTATTTGTCTCTCCTCAAAATTAACAGAATTAACATCAGTGATTTGGAAAGCTCACATTTTCCCCAGGATGAAATTAGACTGAATTCAAATTGTACTGTTATGCCATAGCACATATACTGCACTGCAGTGTAACCATCTATTCAAATGCTGCTTACCTTCTATTTCTTCAAGCCTTGTCACTTTCACTAAATAGTTTCCCTACAAATTCCCACAGATGAACTTACAGGAACTCAGTATAAGTGGACATATTACTTAATGCCTATTTTATCCTTCTGTGCAACACTGTAGCTTTAAAAAGAGCAGTACTCATTGAAAAATAATCAATAAATATGCTGTGTAATGGAAGTACACAATGTCTGTAATTTTAATGCATGTAAATGTCCCAGACCTTGACTAAGAAAGACTCGTTTTAGGATCTCTGAGCCAACAGGCTCTTTAAATTTGCTGCTTACAATATCTAATTTAGGCAATGCCCTTGTGCAAGGATGTTCAAAATAACTCAGAGAAAATACTTTATGGTACAAGAAAACAGTAGTTAGTAGTCCTGAAGTAAACAGATAAGCACAAAAAATAAGCAAAAACTAATCTTGTTACAATATGAAAGTGACGTCTTTCATGTTGTTATTTGTAGTTGTGAATGCCACAGGTATACAACAATCTTGCTATCTCTTTCTACTTCAAATAGTCACTCCACTTCAGAATTTGGCTGCATAACTTTATTGTGCTTATGTTTTGATATCTATACATTTTTGTTCCATGTCAGTCTAGTGTGATCTCTTCTGTTGTTTTGACTTTCTTTTTATAACTCAGGCTGAGCTTGCAAATGGTCATTATATGGTCCATGTTCTACCCCAGTTACTAAAATGTAAATAAATAAATAAATAAGGAATTTTAGTTAAACACAGAGAATGGCCATGTTAACTTTTAATTTTAGCACCAACAATAAACACAATGAATGTTGTGGTAAATGCAGTAATCTTCATAGAAAAAAACAAATCCTTCATTCTTCTCAAACATTTTATAGGTAATTAGTAACCTACATCCACAAAACAACTTAATTGAAAGCACCAAAAGCAAATAAAGGTCCATGATAGGACTGTAGTATCAACATATCCATACTTTAGGCATCTTTTATGAACCACAACTCAGTTTAGTTTCTTAACAATTTACCTTCAGTTCTTTCTGTCAGTGCACTTCAAGAAAGGGACTTTGAGTTCTGACAGGGTCGTTTGTTTACTGCTTTTGCTTTTACAGTTGAAAGGGGACTGTGTGGGGACCTGTATGCATGTGAGCAGTTGGTGAACACTTGTCTGCCAACTTTCCTTCCCACTGACTCCTTTTAGCAGTGCTTACAGCTAATCAGGCTTCCTCCTTGGCTACAACATGTATACGTACACCTGTCCTGCAGATTCTTCTCCCACCATACCTAAAACAAAAAAGCAACACAATAAAGAGCCTGTACCACCACTACAGACTCAAACAATGCCTTAGCCACTGGTGGTTGACACTGTAGGGACCATCAGCTGTGCCTCAAACAATCTACTTAATGTTCTGGTTTCTTCTGGTGTAGCCTGTTCAGCCACCATGGAGCAGGGGCCAGCCATGTCGTCTGTAGCTATCCCATTGTCTGATCTAGTATGTGAGAACTATCTTCCTTGGGTCCAGGAGATACTCCAAATGGTTATTCGCTGGGTGGCTGGAAAAGAGACCTCTTGTCATAAGTGAAATACCATATCCTTGTCAGTTTTCTTCCAGACATATCCCTACAAAGAAAAAAAAAAAAACTAAAGGTTAGCTATTGCTAATCAAAGGACATGGTGTATGTTCATAAAGATGATTTCCTTACCTTAACCAGGAGTTTACTGCAGGATGTTAATCCTGGAACTCAGAAATCCTTACCAGAGTGTAATCTTAATAAAGAAATTTCTAAAGAACATTTGTCTGGTAACAAAGCAAGGGTGGAGAGAAGGGGTGGCAGCAGCCCCAGATGCAATGTGTTAAGGGTGGTGCAATCTGCATTACTGAATATTTTTTTTCACTTTCAGAACCAAAATGACAATACAGAAAGGCACTTCAGTTCACTCTTTTGTATTCTCTTCAGTTGAAGAGTTGACAGCTGGGGTACATTTATCTGTGGAAAGCCAGTTGGCATTAGTCTTCTTCACTTCAAGGGCTGAGGGGACATGGATTTGTAGGAAGCTGATAAAGAACCAATCTGCTCTTCCGTCAAAGAGCTTAGGGGTGAGGTGCCACTTCAAGGGCTCGAACTGAGTGCTACATGAGCCAGCTTATGGTTTAACAGAGGACATTGACATCCACAGAGGCAGGACTTGCTCTCCTGATTCTGAGAAAAGTTTGTCCACTCCAGCTACATTGGAAGAGTTTTCCTTTTCTGAAACTATTTCCTGGATGAATGGTGTATTTTTGTGGGAAACAGTGGCTCTTTCCCCTGAACTGAGTGGATATAATAGCTGCAAGTGGATGTGCTACATAGTACACCTATCCCTCCTATTTTATCACCCTTGCAGGATGTGTTAAATGTGGTCTGTAATAACTCTGACTCAGCCTTAATCTCCCAAAAAAAAAAAAAAAAAAAAAAAAAAAAATTTCATCTGCTTTTACTGTACTTGTGTTTCTACCTACTTCATTTTACTTTTGCATCATCTTAAAAATACTCAATTGTATTTATTACTGCTTGGTGTAACTCATTCTAAGCCTTTTGGTTTAAACACTTGGGCTTCGGACCAGTTGTTTTACACTGAGAGGGTTTGTGGTCTGCACTGTTGTGGCAGAACAGGTAGCTTACATCCTTCTAGGTTGGGAACTGCTGATTGAGGGCTCAGTGTCTGTTATTCTAAAAGTGTATTAATCCTGGTTTAAGCACTTGGGCTTTCAGGCCAGTTATTTTACATTAAGAGGGTTTGTGGTCTGCACTCTTGTGGGAGGAGAGGCTGGCATCTGCCCTTCTGAGCTGGGAATTTCTGGTTAAAGGCTTATATTGCATGCATATCTGAACTGCTTCTTATTGAAGTTGGCGCGCCTTGTTTGCTGTGGCATAGACTGGATTCGGGCCTGCTGGATCTAGCTTTGTTTGTGTAACTTGAGCACTAATCCAGACATTCTCTAAAGTATTCAATTGTATTTATTACTGCTTGGTTGTAACTTGATTAAAGTGTAGCTATCATTCTAAGTCTTTTGGATTAAGCACTTGGGCTTCAGACCAGTTGTTTTACATTAGGAAGGTTTGTGGCAAGCACTGTGGTGGCAGGACAGGTAGCTTTCATCCTTCTAAGTTGGAAACTGCTGATTGAGAGCCCAGTGTCCAAGTGTATTAATTCTGGTTTAGGCACTTGGGCTTCAGGCCAGTTATTTTACATTAAGAAGGTTCGTGGTCTGCACTCTTGTGGGAGAAGAGGCTGGAATCTGCCCTTCTGAGCTGGGAATTTCTGGTTAAAGGTTTATAGTGCCTGAATATTTGAAAGGTATCTTACTGAAATTGGTACACCTTGTTTGCTCTAGCATAGACTAGATCCAGGCCTGCTGAATCTAGCTTTGTTTATATGCTTGTTGTTTGTTTGCTTGTTATTTCCCTGGAAGCTAATTCCACCTAATACGCGGCTTCTCAGTGCTTCTGTGGATCACTAGTGATATCTGCATTGCTTACTGTACTTATTTCCTTGTTTCACTTGAAAGAAAGTTACTGTTTGTCGTTTCTGCATTTAGTTACTTGTAACACATTGCACTCAAGTTACCTGGCACTTTCTCACTAAAGCAATTATATATGTCAGCACTAAAAATTAAAAGCAGTACACCCTCACTCCCCACTGGCCCTTGTTTTCAATTATTAAGGAATTCCCAATATTATTCTAGCATGTCCAAAGGTCAGTTGTCAATCTCCTCTCCGGTCCAGCTGGTGAATCTGGGAATCTTGAGGCAATGTTATAACTGCCTCATGTACACAGACAACACTTCTCCTCCCACATAACACAAATACTTGCAAGAGATGCAGCTATTAAGCCAAACTGGAGGCTGAGCTCTCTCAACTCAGGACTGGCAAGACCAGACAGGAGGAGAAGGCAACTACACACACCACAAAACCAGCCTCACATAATGCTACCACACCACTGAATCAAACACATAAACACACAAAGACATACTCGGAGGCTCTGAGTAAAAATTTACCTAAACAGCAGAGGCCTCCAAAGCAGACACCCAAACAACTGCTACCTCAAGACACCCCACAAGCAACACATAAACCACAAAAGCAGTGTGCAAAGCAGTCACAGCCCTTAAGGCCAAATACAACACCAAACATACTTGTCATAGGTGACTCCATAGTCAGACACACTGGCGTCCCACTCACCAGGCTGAACAAGGAGAGGGTCACAGTAAGCTGCCTATCGGGTGCTAGAATCCGCCACATAACACAAGCACTCGGGTCACTCCACGGCAAGTACAAATATGACACAGTCATTGTCCATGCTGGTGTGAACGACCTGAGACGCACCTCCCTGGACTACATGAAAAGAGACATAGAGGAGCTCTCTGATTATGTAGCCCAGGCAGGTATGACCCTGACCCTGAGCAGTATCCTTCCTTCACCAAGAATGATGCCACAATATAGAGACAAGATGATCAGCTTTAACAATTGGCTTAATGTCTGGTGTCATTCAAAGGGGATCCAGTGTCTGTCTGCCTGGGATGACATGCTTGACAAGCCACGCTGCTTTGCAAGGGCGGCTTGCACCTGTCACCCTGGGATTCGGATATTGGCTAAGGCTCTTGCCACCCCCATAGTGCCTTTTTAGGCAAGGCTCAAATTCTAAACCTACCACCCTAGAAAACAAAATGGGAAGAAACTGAGGGTAATGCTGCTCAATGCCAGAAGTCTAAATCTCAAAATGCACGCACTCGAGGCCCTTCTCAGTATGGAGAACATCGATGTCTGTGCTGTAACTGAAACCTGGTTCAAGGCTCCTGAGAGCACCCCGGCACTATTAGGTTTTACCTCACATCATGCGTTCCGGCCCCAAAACCCGGACCACACCACAAAAGGAGGGGGTGTATCCATATTCATAAAGGATACCCACACCTCCAGGTTGGTGGCAACGCACGAAGCTTGGAAACCATCCAGGTGCCACTAACCATAGGCAAAACTGCTCTACAAATTGTAGCATGCTACAGGCCACCCTCTCAAACTCAGGAACCCCACACAGCCTTCCTGAAGACACTGGAGGGTATAAATGTATCTCCAAACACCATCATATTGGGTGACTTCAACTACCCAAATATAGACTGGGAACATTACTCAAGCCCTAACTTTCTAGCCCAACGGTTCCTGGAGTTCATAAATTCAAATGCCATGGAACAGCTAGTCACTGTTCCCACGAGAGGAGAAAATATACTAGATCTCATTATCACAAACATGGGGACAAAATGCTCCACACGGAAGTATATCCCTCATTGGTGAGATCTGATCATAAACTAATCTCACTGGAAATCCACATCCCCCCACCCCAAACAAAAAGACCACAGTGAAGAACTTCTCTAAAGCAAACTTCACACTACTCAAGACTGGTGTGGTATCCTTCAAGGCCCCTGAGCCAGTGGAAACCACAACCCAAGCTGCGGAAGCCCTTACAAATGCCTTCTATGAACACCTCCAGGACTGCATGGATCAGGCAATCCCAAATAAAACCAAGACTCTTTCCACAAAGGGCAAACGTCCAGTCTGGTGGACCCCAGCCATTAACAAACTTTCAATAAGAGGAGAAAGCTATTACATGATAGAACAAAATCCATAAAAGGGAAGTCACCCCTGATCATTATTAGTAAAAAAATACGAGCACTCATAAAATCAGCTAAGGCCAATTTTGAGAGAAAAATTGCCATGGATTCAAAGGACAATCATAATGCCTTTTTCAGCTATGTTAGGAACCTGGGTGGAAACTCCCAGATATGCTCAGAATTAGTCCAAAATGATACAAAATCACTGAACCCACAGACATTGCCAACATACTGGCAGACAGGTTCAGTGCAAACTTCACCCCTCTCCCCTAAAGGAGAGATAACTATCCCAGCGAGTGTAGCCTCCCAGACATCTCAAATGTGCAGGTGAAAGCTGCTCTCTCTAAAGCTAAAAACACAGCATCAATGGGACCGGATGGTGTCCCCGGCTGTGTGCTACACGAGCTAAATGAGGAATTAAACCCGCACATAAGGCAGCTGTTTAATCTCAGCCTTACCACAGGATATGTGCCCAAGGAGTGGCGTACGGCAACTGTGGTCCCACTACACAAAGGCGGTGCCTCTACGGACCCTGGTAATTACCGCCCCATAATCTTAACAAGTCTAGTCTGCAAAGCTATGGAGAGGATCATAATGGAGCTCATAAACAAAGATATAGGGCACTTGCAGACATTGGACCCGACCCAGTTTGGCTTCGTCAAGGGAAGATCATGCCTTTTGAACTTGGTCGACTTCTTCGAAACAGTCACCAAGGCCATTGATGAGGGAAAGGCAGTCCATACAGCCTACCTTGACCTTGCAAAGGCTTTTGACACAATACCCCACTCAGGTATTGTAGAAAAACTTACCAGCTTAAATGTAAACCCATATGTCACAAGATGGGTTGCAAACTGGCTTAAGGACAGAACCCACAGGGTTAGAGTTGCTGGCGCTATGTCAGACTCCAAGCCGGTCACAAGTGGTGTCCCACAGGGCTCGGTCCTTGGCCCCTATTGTTCGGCATCTACTTCTCAGAAGTACAGGCCAACATGGGAGGACTTTGGCTGTCAACGTTTCAGGACGACTGCAAACTGGGCGCCATAGTGGAAAGTGCATCGGACACGGATATCCTTCAGAAGGGACTCACGGAAACAGATAGCTGGTGCCAGAGCCATGGCCTGAAGTTAAACGCCAAAAAATGTATAGTCATACCCTTCGGGAAAAACAAGGTAAACCCAAGCTACTATATAGGTGGCAATCCACTAAGCACAGAAGAGGTTATCACAGTTATGACAGTGGCCTTTCTTTTGACACTCACGTTGCTAAAGTGGTTAGAAAGACCTTCTACATTGCCCACCTGATCATGAAGGGATTCACATCCAGATCTAGTGAGGTCATTGTTCCCCTGTACTCTTCACTTATCAGACCAATGATCGAGTACAATGCCCCATTGGGGATGTATCTCACCCGACATCTGCAGCAATTGGAGAGACCCCAAAAGTTCCTCACCAAAAGGATAAAGGGACTCCAAAATCTGTCATATGCTGCCAGATTGAAGAAACTCCAGCTCTATTCAGTCGCATACCGTCTGCTCAGAGGTGACATGTGCCTGACATACAAGGCCATGTCCAACCCGGAATTAATGGACATTGCCCAGCTGTGGGTATTATGTTTGCATGCTGCAGCAGCCCTTCATAGCATCCTTAGCAAATGACAAACAGATTTCCTACATCATGTCCTAAATGCCTGTAGGCTAAAATAATCCATTTTTACCCAGAGCACTTTGAGTTTTTTATAACCCTGTAGCAACAGATCTGAAAGAACTGATAAGACTGTAGTATACAGAATTAACTGGAAACAACTGAAATGAGACAAGAATGAAAGTCTTTATCTGTTAATTACCCAGACTTGTGCTGAACAGGTGCCAGTCTGACCTTTATGGGTGACGTCTTTTGTACTTTTTAGAATGAGTTCTGCAAACACTGTAGTTCAGTTAATGAGATTTTTAGTAGATATTCACAATATCCAAATACTCTCTTCATTAACAGTGCTGATAAACAATAACAGTCTGTAGAAATGGTATTATAATCTTATTATTCCACCTTAATGTACTATAGTGAATTCACTAAGAATACCCTCACTCTAACATCTCCCCCTGACGTGTCCCTGACAAAAGTTTACAGGGACCTTCTTTTGTAGTTACTTTATATCGTATTGCTTACTACTGTAATCTGGTTTGAATATACAGGTTTTACACCACCTTACTAATAATCTGCAGATGTGTAATAAACTTGCAATTTTAATTTTGACTACTAAGTGTCACTTATGGCCTGTTTGGACTAAAGTTTCTTTCTTAAATTTAGGATTTAATTATAACTGGCCGATTGTTTTTCTTTACTGGTGAATAAACTTGCAATTTTAATTTTGACCACTAAGTGTCACTTCTATTTGGATTAAAGTCTGTTAACTTTATGACTTAATTACCATATTACATAGATCCATAGTCTTTATAGTATTTAAGTCTAAGTTTTGATGTATATGTGATATATTAAAAACCTGCACATTATTCTGAAAATCAGTGTCTTGCAGTTCCGTGGCTTCTACAGCTGATTAAGCCAAATAATTCTTTTAACCCTGCTGATCCAGAAACAGCATGGAGAAAATGCCATACACAATACACATCCTTAACCTGTCTCTGTGAGTCTTCATTTAAGCTAGACAGAGTACGAACTGTTAACCCTGCCTGTTTTTCTTCCCTATCTATGTATGCTGTAAAGGTAAAATTACACTGTCTATTGGCCATGTATATTACCTTATGAATTGTTGACTTATTGTACCATGATGTCTCTCTCTCTTAGCAAATGACACCTTTTCCTGTTGTCCATTGATTTAAATGTTTAAACATTGTACTGTTTAGTCCAGTTTCTTTTTTTTATTGTATAGCGTATGAAGCATGATGGCTATTTTCTGAAGATTAACTGAAATCGGCACTAAAGGGATAACTTTCTAACTGGTCTTAAAGCATAATTACCATATACTGTATTAACTGGTGTCTGTAAATTCTCATCTAGATTTGTTAATAATGCTATTTACCTTTTTTAACTTCTATGTTCTGTAATAGATGTCTGCCCCCTAAATTTGTGTCTGAAATATTCTATGAATATTTATGAGCTATAACAGTTTATTAAAACCTATGCTTTCTGTATTTCACATCTATACCTTTGCATACTCTGTGAGTGTCCTTTTAACCTTCCGACTAATGTTCAATAAAGTGCAGTGTAATCTGTAAATTAATTAACAAATTAAACCTACCCTGTTATGCCTTGAATATATTGAATAACTATTACTAACTATTCTTTAGATAACTTATCTTAATAAGCCTGTAATAAATAATTCTGTCACTTTACCTGTAACTAATGACTGAATAATGAAATTCTGTTGCTTTGCCCTTAAAACTAATGACTGAATAATGTGAATGATGATGTAGTAGAAATGTATGATGTAATGAGCCTGTTACAAATAATTCTGTCACTTTGCCCTTAAAACTAACTGAATAATGTGAAGCAGAAATGTATAACTGAGTATTAATGTTATAGGTTCATAGGCGTTTACTAGGCTAACGAACACAAGGGTCTTTTTAAGCATAGCCATGCATCCCAAAACTCTGACAAGTTCTGATACCCTTGATAAGTGTAAGCATGGGCCTGGGAGATGTTACCTCTGTCCATTAGAGAGGCAGGTGCCAAACCAGGAATGAACTTCCGGTTTCCCATCCAGTTGTCCAAGTTACACTTGAAGTTGGTTAGGGAGGAACTCTGCTTCACATGGATGGGGAGCCTATTCCATAGACAGGGTAGTCTCTGGGATATATACCTCTCTTTCTCTCTCCTGCTGGTCCTATTTATAAAAAGGCAAGGTTTAAGTCTTTAGAATGGGGAATTCTGGTTCTGTTTGTTTGGTGGATATGCAGGAGGTCCATCAGAGTGGGGTCTGACAATGCTCTGTATGCCAGGCATAGATCTCCCCTCAAAAACCTGTAGGAGACAGAATACAGAGATAGGTCTTTGAGGTGGTCTGCATAGGACATATTACTTATGCCCTATATTCTTTTAGTTGGGAACATCTGTGGACATCCCAATTAGGTTCATAGGTTCATATGTTCATACTAGGATATCTGCCCTAGGGCATTTATAAGCCTAGCCAGAATGTGTTTGGCTTTCACCACCCATTTTAAATTTATTTTGCTATGCCCTTTTTCGAGGTTAGTATACTGTGCCTCTGTCTAACAGTGACACAGAAGTGATACCCGGGGTAAACCTATGATCTCCCATCCACTCATCAAGATTCCTCTTGAATAGAGTCAATGAGGGACTCTGCCTAACCTGGACTGGGATTTTATTCCAGAGTGAAGGGAGCGTCTGGGTTATGAATCTGTCCCTCCAGCATGTCCTATTTATTTCAGTGCTGAGGTTCAAGTCTCTCGAGCGTAGCTCAATGGGATTTGGATTTTCTGAGGTGCAGCATGTCCATTAATTCGGGTTGGACATGGCTTTATCGTCAGGCACAGATCGCCTCTGAACAGGCGGTATGCCACTGAGTAGAGCTGGAGTTTCTTTAACCGGGCAGCATATGGCATCTGTTTGAGCCCTTTGATCCTCTTGGTGAGGTACTTTTGGGGTCTTTCCAGTTGCTGCAGGTGTCTGGTAAGGTACATCCCAAAGGGCATTGTACTCAATTATGGGCCTGATGAGGGATGAGTAAAGAGGCACGATGACCTCCCCTAATCTAGATGTGAATCCCTTCATGATTAGGTGGGCTATATAAAATGTTTTCTAACCACTTTGGCCATGTGGTTGTCAAATGAGAGATTGCTATCAACTTGGGTCCCCAGGTCCCTAATTACTTCTTCTGTACTTAATGGATTACCACCTATGTGGTAATTTGTGGGCACTTTGTTTTTGCCAAAGGGGATGACTATACACTTTTTGGCATTTAGCTTGAGGCCATGGCTCTGGCACCAGTTGTCTGTTTCTATGAGGCCCTTTTGGAGGATGCTTGTGTCGGCTGGAGAGTCGATTATGGCACCCAGTTTGCAGTCATCTGAGAACTTGGTCAGCCACAGTCCTTCCGTGTTGGCCTGTACCTCCGAGAAATATATATCCAATTGTTGGATATGCCTGGTTAGGTACATTCCAAAGGGAGCATTTTGCTCAATGATAGGTCTGATGAATGCCGAATACAGTGGAACAATGACTTCCTTGGACTTAGATGCCATACCTTTGTTTATAAGCTGCGCAACATAGAATGATTTCCTCACCACTGTAGACACGTGAAGATCAAAGGCTAGATTACTATATATGTGTGTCCCTAAGTCCCTGACTACTGGGTCAGCTCTAAGGGGTGTGTTATCAATATGACAGTTACCAGGGATGTATGACTTCCTAAAGGATATTATTATGCATTTCTTGGCATTTAGTTTTAGTCCATGCCTCTGACACCAGTTGTTTATCTGTGTCATCCCCTGCTGGAGAACATTTGTGTCAGTGGGAGATTCAATGACAGCTCCTAATTTGCAATCATCTGCAAATTTAGTCAGTCAGAGACCATTGACATTGACCTTGACTTTTGAGAAGTAAAGCCAAAAAGGAGCGGTCCAAGGACTGATCTGGTCTCCACTTGAGACTGGCCTCTTTGTAATCTGAAATTGGACTGAAATGTACTATACTGAACACATAACTGAGTATGAATGTTGTATTCTGAATTTTGACTGAAATTTACATTACCAGATGTCTAAAATAGCTGTGTATAAATGTTATAATCTGGAAACTAAAGAAATACTAAAAGAGTATCGTTTGCCAGTGTTACCTAAACACAGATAAAAGCATAACTGAAAAGTGGTAAC
Organism: Protopterus annectens; assembly: GCF_019279795.1. NCBI lineage: Eukaryota > Metazoa > Chordata > Ceratodontiformes > Protopteridae > Protopterus > Protopterus annectens. Next base: position 346,468,103 of record NC_056749.1, read on the forward strand.
ATTATATTCTAGAAACTAAACTGTTAGTACCTTTTCCTGTCAATTGTCTCAATATAGATAAACTGAAAACTGAACAAAGCAAAATAACTGGTCTAGTTTAGAAGATGAAAAACTTAAATACAGAAAAAACTTCTAAAACCATGCAAGAAGGAAAATAAAAAACAGAGCCAGTGTAGAGCATTTTCATTCTTTAATGGTGACAAGAACTTCTTCAGAAATACATTTTTAGAAATGAGTATGCAGCTGGTAAGCAGTACCTTAAATAGACTTGTTGGTGCAAGGTAAGCAGCCAATAAAGTGTAAAAAAAAAACTTTAAATCAACTGTAAATGATAAACTCAGCCTTTGAACTAAGGCAAGTCAAAAGGTAATAAAATGTTGCAACCAGTTAATTGTTTTAGTGAACCTGTAAAGTCTTTGAAAAAATAGGTAGTAGTGAGGGGGTTACATCAACCACAGCAAAGTATACTTAATATTCATAACTTCATTTAGTCCTGGGAAAGCCTCTGCATTGAGGAATAACTGCCACTTTAACTCACAAATCTCCAGTAAAGTATCCACATCTCCATAAAATAAATCTACCTGTTCTAAAACTAGGAATTCATATTTCTGGAACCCTGTGCATACTTGACTGTGTTTACGTAAAGCATTATTTGTCTCTTTATTACATATGGCTGCACAGTGTTCTTTGATACAGTTTGACAGTCCCAGTTTATTTCTGTCTCAAACCAATTCAAACAAACTAAAGAAGTAGGTAATGGTTAACAGGTTATCTAAGCCATGTCAAAGCACATTTAATATTAATAGACTCGTTCAATCCTGGCTGGGAATCTGCATTAAGTAGCAGCTGCCACTTCAATTCACCCACCTCTTTTAAAGTGTCCATGTCACCAAAAAGACAACTCCATCTATTCTAGCACTAAGAATTTAAACTGAACAAAACCTGGACATGACAAGCTATGTTTACATAAAGCATTTCTATTGTCAACATTATGTATAGCTGCACAGTGCTCCTTAATGTGACTTGAAAGTTTTCGTGTAGTTTTACTAATATTGAAACTGCTGCAAGTTACACAGTTGCGTAAACTACATGCAAAAATGCATAAACTACATTTGAACTGTGACAGTCATAGAATCTTCAGAACTCAACCTTAAAATCACACTGTTGAAATACGTAAGCCAACATGTATGTAGCCTCAGAAAACACATAAGCTACAAGAGTACATGCCTGGAGGTTTATTGGCATTACATGATTGTTCCAGTAGAAAGGGCTTATCTGAGTGCTGAAAAAAGATGCTTGCAAGGACTTTGTTTTTTCATATGAAAAAGCAGGTGTAGGTCCAAGAACAGTAGTGATATCCCTGCTATTCGAAATAATGTCCCACTTCTTTAAAATGATCTTTCTTATTTCCTTGTGGTCTGAGCAAATGAGTAGTGGAAAGCCAAGGGTTTGGTCCAAACTGTGGTTCTGGTTGGCTTTAAGGGGGTTTGGTACCAGCCAGAATTCTGATTAGTTGTAGTGGGGATTTGGACCAAAGAAACATTTTGGTTGGGTGTTTGTGGTAATCTATATTTAAGTATTGGATGAAATTTGAACTGCCGTGATTCATTGATCTCAGTAAAAATGTAATTAATCAAATTCATAGGATAATTTCTATTAGGAAAAAGGAAACTTAAGACGTGGCTTTCTTTAAGGGACCAGTCATCTTCATTTATAATCTTGGAATATCTAATGAATTGTCCTCTGGCTATATTCTGAAAACATGAGAGCATTTACATATTTAATACCTTTTTTTGACAGTGTTACCTGAACACAGATAAAAAATAAACTGAAATCTGTTAATGTTATATTCTGGAGGCTAAACTATTAATACATTTTTGACAATGTCTGAATGTAGATAAAAATATAAAATGGAAACTAGTACAGTTATAGAACTATCTGAAAACATGAGAACATTTACATACTTGCTTTAACTCATACATTTTGACTTTAAACAAACATTGAAGAAATAGCTGAAACTCATAGACGGTCAACTTCTGCTCCACAGTTCTTGTCAAATTTTACTCGGCATTGCCCTAGTCACTGATAAGGTATTGGAAAGTGTCCTTTATATAATTAGGCCTTTTAAACCTCTACATTTCATCTCTTATGCAAGGCTGGGTGGCTAAAGTTCTTGATTGTATTTATTATCAAGTCCTTAAAATAACATTTGCATCTTTAACAATTATAAACTGATAGCATTGCTTGTTGCCCTGACTTTGTTTACATTATTCTGTATGAAATAAACATTTGCTGCTAATAAACTTTTGCAAGTCTGTAAGCAAACTGATGATGTAGTACAGTGATATGGGAAGGCTATAACTTTATTATTAAATTAGACAGAAACCTCAGTGTTCCTTTCATAACCTCAAATGAAACTAAAGTAGTAATCAGACACTGTGCATTTCTCCACCTATGTAAAATTAATCTTAACTGTTGAACTTTTTACATTTACTCTTGTGATCCTCAGATTCTAACATACTGTTCTGTGACAGTTAGCTGACATCATTTAACTTTTCAGTATTAAAACCATCAACTTTTGATCCACTGTAGTTTACCTACAGAGAAAACAGATCCGTGACTGATGCAATAGTAGTCACATTGCAGCTTTCTCTTGAGCAACTGGAGAGCAAGGACGGCTATGTGAGCATGCTATTCGTTGACTTTAGGTCAGCATTTAAGACAGTTATCCCTATGCTGATGCCGAGATGTATTCACTTATTGATCAATTGCAAACACTTCTGCAGTTGGATCCTGGGCTTTTTGATTAACAGGCCACAGAAGGTTTGTATGACAAGAATAACTCTAGGAGCATAACACTCAACACAGATGTTCCTCAGGGCTGCATTGTCAGCCCCCTATTATTTACTATCCTAACCCATGACTGCACAGCAAACTTCATTACAAATCATATCATCGTGTTTGCTGATGACGCCACAGTTGTGGGTCTCATCAGGAGGAGAGGATGAGAGTGCATACAGAGAAGAGGTTACCTCACTAATTGTCTGGTGTGCAAGAAACAATCTTGACCTGAATGTAAGTAAAACAAAAGAGATCATGATAGACTACAGGAAGAGGCAAACACCCCATACACTGCTCCTGATCAATGGCAAGATGTTGGAAAGGGTATGCAGCACCAAATTCCTTGGAGTTCATATCTCTGATGATCTCTCTTGGTCTGGGAACACCTGCCACATAGATAAAAAGGCACACCAATGTCTCTAGTTTTTGAGAAGACTCAAAAAGTTGAAACTACTATTGTCAGCACTTTCTACCTTCTACAGAGCAGCACCTGAAAGCATCTTAACATCCAGTCTTTCTGTATGGTATGAGAGCTGTTCAGTCACAGATAAGAAATGACTGCAATGAGTAGAGAGAGCTGCCAAGAGGATAACTGGTATTAGTCTGCCCACAATCTAGGATCTTTATACATCAAGGAGCCTAAAGAGAGCCACCAAAATACTAAATGATGCAACTTATCCAGCAAATAATCTCTTTATGATCCTATCATCAGGTAAAAGATACTGCAGTATTTAATGCAGAACAACTAGATTCAAAGACAGTTTTTACAAGTAGGTGATCAGACTTCTTAAGTCCAACATTAGGTCTGATCACTGACATGTCAGGAAGTTGGGACTTTACATTCACTGTATGATATTATTTTATATATTATTTATTAAACCCATCCAACCATTATAATTTATATTACTCACCCAGGTGCAATATGTTTTCTTCAGCTGCTACTGCTATGTGCTTGTTCAACCATAAATTGGTACATGGTTCGTGTGCAATATTATTACTTAAACTTTTCTGCTAGATGTGTATTTTTAGTATCTTAACAAGTGTGTGTTTCTATGAATATATGTCTCTATATACTTAAATGTAGATATGATTTATAAGATGGTGGTAGTATTATTATATGTTGTTTTAAATTATGTCATTCTATGTATGTGATTTCTTTTTTGTCTGTTTCATGATGAGCAGAATCTCATTTAATCTATACTTGTGTAGATCTAAATGACAATAAAGTTACTTTTGACTTTGACTTTACTGAATGCTGCAAGAATGTATTATTACTGTCTACAATTTTGTTGGACCAATAGTAAGGACTACTTAAACTGTATTAAATTCATTTTTTACTATACTGCCTTATGGCATGGAGTACTGTCTTTAATTCAGCTTGCTGAGGTGGCTGTAATCTGATCTGGTATGCTTGGTAAACTGCAATTTCTGTATAAAATATGTACATTCTTAAACTGATTACATAAACACATGTATTACCTGATTTAAATTGATCTGATTCTGGATGTTTCTGGAAGTTTACTTGTCACTCTCTTTTATACAAGTATGTGAAGTTTCTTTATCTGGAAGTTTACTCATATGTCCTTTATACAAGTACATGAAGTTTCTTTATATAGTATACACATTTATTACTACAGTTGAACTGATTTAATTCTGGAACTTTACTTGTCTGCCTTTTATAACATAAGAGTTGAACCTGTGGCTTTAATGACACATAATATTTATGATAAACTTGTTTCATGCATGGGATCTGAACTCTTGACTGCACTGTCACTTTTACAGTGTAGCACTAACTTTAAATCTAGCAAAACATCATTTAATATTTGTGAATGCATTTTTGTCTCTGTCTATATTAAGATAATTTTTATGCATTGCAACACTTTAACACAAAGCTCTTAACAATGACTGGTAAACAAAACAATTAACAAAAAAAAAATCATTTGCCAAATCTATAACTGTAAACACTTTATTCTGTGAATTAACTTGACTGTCGTTTCTGGTATACCCTACACAAGATAGATGCATACGGTTATCCTTTTTTTTCTTACTGGTCACACCCACTATGTCTTTCTGAGCACTTTAAGTCTGTCAGCTGAACTGGAATTTATTTTATCTGTAACTCATAAATCTGCATGTTCCTGCCGTAACCAATTCTTCAAATTCTGTACATTTGCACAGACTACTGCATGCAAATTCTTACAAGTGTCATCTTTGTGCACTACTGTACATTCTGTAGCATTTTTATTTTTACATAAAATCTTGTTACTAAAGACTAAAACAACATATAACTCTAATGACATGTCCATACTAAATACAGAGTTGTTACACTTTGAACTGTTAGCTGCTGTAATCTTTGACCCTTTAAATCCTGACAAAACTGCATTTGTGTCCTCTAATAAAGATGGATTTGTAACTGAAGTTGATTTGTCTGTATTAATCAGTACATTATTCCATAATTATTCTGTAAACAATGAAATATTGTTATTCCTTTTAACCTTAAACAACAACAGATAAATGCTCTGCTTTAATGCTGGACTGCCACATCCTTTATAGATGAGCTGAAAATCATTTTTTTTAGCAAGAAACTATATCAAATAATATGAACTTCAGAGATTACAAAAGTATTTGGTCTGGAAATTTGCATATTATGTACACTGATTGTGTTTATGTCTGTATTTACCATATTACAATTTAACTATGTTCCTGAAATTACATGTAAAGTAAAATTTATTACATTCTAACATTTGTATTTGAAATTGTACTGTGACTTAACTCTGTATTTTGAATTATATTACTGATAGAAGCTGACTCACTCTGCAAATCCTGAGATAGTCTGTCTGTTGCAGTCTGCTTCTGAGATTTACCCCTTTTACGTCTAAAAATATTTAACATTCCTGAATTAATAACCTTTAACTTTAAAGGAATATTTCCGGAACACAGTTATTTAGACTGTTTTACCCAATTTTTAACTTTAAACTAAATATTTAGTCATGTCTTAACTGTAGAATTATTACTTGACATGTTTATACAAAAGGAATGCAAATGACGTTTACTGATGTACTTAAACTGTTATGAGCTATCAGCTAAAAAGTGCATATAAAGTCTTGCATAGCTTTATGATTCTGGAAGAACGTGTCTTGTTGTCTGCGATTCTTTAAACCTTTTTTTTATTCTTGGCTTTGTGACATCACACTGGAAACTTGAAAGCTTATGGATATGATGAAGTACATTGCTGATAACTGGATAATGTCTTTTTATGTTTTGAAAGAACACTGTTGAAGGTTGTAGATTTTCTGAAATAGTGCTTGTCTGTTGATGTTTTCTGAGGCTTTTTTCTGAAATAAACACTGGTGCTTTGCAATTTGTCTACCAGCTGCAATTGTTGCATGTAGAGGAACGTTGTCTGCTCTGGCTGTTTTCTGTATAAAGTTTATTAGTGGCATCTTATCGAAAGGTCTGCTCTGTAAGGAGTAACTGTAATGCTGTCAGCTGTGGCCTTATTCTGTATGGAGTTTACAGTCTCCTATCTGGAAAAACATTGGTGTGCTGCTGAAAAGTCTGTTATGAAACACTTCCACTGTAGTTACTGATAGACTGGAAAAAATATGTTATGCTGGCTGCTGCACTTGAAACTGTAATTGAAAGGGTTTCTTACTACAGCTATATCTGTTGAAGTTTGAGGAAGTGTTCCAAATGAACACTGGTACCTGTGGTCTGACTGCTGATAAGGTTGCTTTGAAGGAAACACAGTTTTTCTGTAGATTGCTCTGTAGAACACATGAAGTCTGACTGTGATGCAAGGTTGCTATAAGATTTTAGAACTTTAAGTGTTTTACTCCATTCATAGTGGCTTGCCACTGAAAGAATTGATAAGACTGTAGTATACTGGAAAGAATTGAAATAAGACTGGAATGAAAGTCTTTATCTGTTAATTACCCAAACTTGTGCTGAACAGGTGCCAGTCTCCCCTTTATGGACCAAGTATATTGTACTTTTCAGAATGAATTCTGCAAACACTAGTTTGGTTAATAAGGCTTTATTAGATGTTCACAATATCAGAATACTGTCTTCATTAACAGTGCTGATAAACAATAACAGTCTGTAGAAATGCTAGAATGATGGTTAGTAATAAGGGTCTATATCAGAACATTGAAGTATTAAAACTTCGAATGTTCTGATATCGAACACTATTCAGTGAATGCTAACAATAGCAAAGCTGCAGAACAGCAAATTCTTTCCTCAGGAAAGAATTCAGTTGACCGTTTCTGTGGCTTCACTATTCTTAGCACTGTAGTGGAATGTTACTGGTTGGGTTCAGGTAAGTGTGCAATTGTTTCTACATTATGGTTAGGGCACGGGTTAGGGTTAGGGGCAGTTTAAATGAGTTAGGGTTAGGGCGCGGGTTAGGTAAGTGTGCGATAGTGATGGACCTTGTGTTAGGGTTTGGATTAAGGTAAGTGGGTAGATAGTAGTGTATGTTTAGTTTAGTGTAGCATTAGATGTAGGCATTTAAGTGTATGTGTGTGGTTGCTGTTTGTTTGATGTGCTTGTGTTGTGTGTATGTGTTTCAGAGCAGCAAATTTTTTCCATGGGAAATATTTAGCTGTTCTGAATGTTCGATATTGTCATGTTTAGATGTTTTGGGGCCGATAAAATTGCGTTCGCTATTTTCATCTTTCAATAACATGATATGAATGCAGTAATAACAGTGCTGCTAAATATAGACAAAGTTTCTGCACATATAGTCTGATTCTCCTGAATAATATAAAGTGAAACAGTCTTTATTTGACCTGTCTTTGCTACTCAGGCTCAAATGTCTGTATTATAGACCGGTCTTCTCTACTCAGGCTCGAGTGTCTGTATTGTAGAGACCCTTTTACATATAAGTCCAAAAGCTAACTTCCTTTCTGAAATGCTGATATTTAATCATTTCTTTGTCAGTCCTAACTAACTGACTTCACCAACTATATCAAAAGTATTTCCTAATAATGCCAAAACCCTCTAATGCTTTTCATGCCTCTTTAGCCTTGGTTGTCTTGGTTAACAGGCCTTGTCTTGCATGTGCCTCTTAACCTAGCATTCCATTGCATGTACATCTTTCCCTTGAGAAAGGAACATTCTGTATTTTTGTATTTCTGCATATCTCATGCTTTAGTTTTCCTTTCTAATGAATTGTCTTTCCCTGAAACTAAATGCATACATGAAAACACAAGTCTGACTCCAAGTTAATGTACTATAGCAAATTCACTAAACATACCCTCACTCTAACAAGATCAAATGCAATTGTGACCTGCATTAATTTGTTTCTACCTTTTTGACACTCAGAAGACCAAACAAACAATAACTTAATCAACCCAGAAGAAGAAGCAAACAGCAAAAGAGACGCAGTAGGCAGTGATTATAAACATAGTGCCCGATAGACTAGTACTGATTGACATTAGAATGGTATACCAAAGCTCAGCACAATTCATAAAGACTGCTACACAGTGGCATAAGACCTTGCCCATAGACTTATCCCACTGTGTAACCTCCACACCTTGCATCCAAATAGCTACTGCTCCAGGAATGCACGTGATTAAGAAAAGACTGCAACAACTGCCTTCAGACTGGCTCTGACTACATAAATTACAGGGCCAAAACCATGCATTAACAGTTGGTGTAGTCCATTTGACTGCATTTATCCCCTTCCCTACTACTGTGCTGCTCAGCTTATTGAGCTGTACAATATCTGCACATACGTGAGAAAATAAAACTTAAAATACTACCAGTTCCCCGAGTCCCTTGTGGTGCAAGAAAACCACTATTACAGCCTCAGTTGTCCCCATGTCCAACCAGTGATGCAACTGATATTCCACTAATTTGTGCCTTTACAGCACTATATGCCCTCATTTCCATATTTTGGTAATGACCCTTAGCTCCACTGTCATGCCTTACGAATGAAAAACAAAACTTTAAGAAGCTCTGTGAGGCATGACAGAAGGGCACAGCACAAAAGGGACCAGCTGCTGAGGAAAGTATGTCAGACACATCGTATCTTATTTAGTAGCTGTTTCCTGATATCCTGTACTGCAGTGTCATGTTGCATAATAATTCATTCTATGGTGTAGTGTACTTTGTGCACTGGTAACCCTTTGAAATGGCAAGATCCACTTTAGCGCACCTTGCAATGCTGTGACCAAATGTCTGAAATAACAGAGATGGCCATTTCTCAGACTATTCCCTTTTCTCTGAGGTATGATGATCTCAGAATTGATATATGTAAGTTCTAGAAATGTGTCAGGCTTGCCCCCATATTGAGGGTACAGGGGGGCATGACCCCCACAAAAAATAAGTTTAAAAAAAATAGTAATGTTTGATATCACCTTTTCTCCTGCATTTTTTGGTGCGTTGGCACCCTGTACTACGAGTGCCAATGTTTCAACATGGAGCAATAGGTAAATGTACACAGTTTAAAGATGTATGCATTCTTTTGTGTACCTATTGTCATTGCCATAATCCATGCTTAAGAATCACAATAACAAAACGTGCACAATTTAAAGATGTATGCATTCTTTTGTGTGCCTGTTATCATTGCCAGAATCCTTGCTTATGAACCCCAGTAATGAAAGGTCATCATGTCAAGCATAATCTACACAATGCACTTATGCAAGGTTCCACTATGTTTTTGAATATCTTAGCCCTTATCTGTCAAACTGCTAAGAAATGCAGCCAGTGCCCTTATGCTATAGCCCCCACCATCATTAAATCTGAGGTCCATACACTAATTATCATACCCTACTTTAAATCCATTCCTAAGCTCACATCCAGTCCAATTAATTCTATTTCATTTTTTTTTCAAATCCATTTCTAGTCTCCTATCCAGTCCAATGAATTCCATGTCTCCTTTCCTCATTAAATACTCCTCCCTATCCCCTTTAAAAGGTTCTTCAATAATTTGTCATTCGTTTCTTACCTGCCCACATAGATAGATTCATACAAATTCCAAAAGAAAACATTAACTCTAAATCTTGTCCCCCAACTGCTACCTCATGCCCTCTTATTCCACCTATGCCAAGACCTCTTAAATATCTCAGCTGATGTGCTGTTTACTATTTATTCTTAGGGCTTTTTCTATTTGTCCACTACTGTCTCCTTGAAATAGTACTTCCTCATTTCCAGGTTGAAATTTTTTCCCAAATTTGGAGATTGTACCTCTGCTGTCATCAATGTGATCTTCCTTTTCCAGTTATATTCCTACACATTTCCACTGAGTAGTTCTGGGATCCCATTTCAAATTCTTTCTTTCTCATCTTTAATCTAGAGATGATATCATCAGTTTATCAAATCTGTCTTTATATGTTCTCCCCTGCACCTTCTGTGGCAGTTTTTCTTATGATTGTAGTTCCCTGTCTATGATTTTCAGAAATTAATATATTTTTCTAGGTGTAGCACTATCACCTGTGTATAGAATGACATATTTGCTATATTATCTCTGGAATCTGTGCCCCTGGCTATGACTATTACCATTAAATATTTTCCTTTTCATACACATATTTTTTTTCCTTGGGACCTCTCCAAGTCCTGAGGTCATTGTTAATTAACAATCACAATCTCAAGAATGTTCAATAAGCAGTCATTGACACTACAATAATCATTACTATTACTTCTTAAGCATTATGTTGATTCTCTTTGAATAACATCTTTCTGTCTACATTTTATTTTTCTACATTTAAGGCAAGTCATCCCACTCCTGAAAGATAAATCTGAATAAAAAAACAAAAACAAAACATGAGAACAAACAGGTCTCAGAAAGAGACAGACTGATTTGTTAATGTCTGTTTTCATTACTGATGGATACTTTAATGGCTGCAATGAAGTGACTATTTTAACTTGTTTGCTATGTATATTTTTTATTTCCTGCCTCATTTCCTAAGAGATACTTCTCCATTCTGAAGCAGTGATAGGACTTTCTCTTTAACATGGAAAATTAGATTTTGACTGCAAGCAAGTGATGCCTGGCTCACAATATTTAACTGTATTTACTTACCCAGCCAGTCTTGTGAATTGTATTTGTTTAGTACAACTGGATAGACCCCCTTGAACTGAAAAGGAACTGTGGGAGTTATCACATACCTCTTAAATGTCCACATTTTTTTACTCATATTGTTGGGCTGTTCCTCGTGAAATTTGTGGTTTTCTGACAAATTATTAGATATTAACTAGCTAAATAATGACAGGTATGTGACTTTCAGACTTCATATTCTTCAGAAAATGCATGCTCATTTAAAACAGCAATTCTAGCAACTCTCCAAATTTATTCGACCAATAATTAAAATCTCTTCCTGATTTTGGACCTTTGTCTCCCATTGTTTTGACTTTGTCCTGATTTACTGAGTTAAAACATTGGGAATATGCAGGAAACTGATTTAACTACAGGTAGTAGATGGAAGGGTGGCATTTAAGCCCATGTTTGTGGCTTCATAACTCATCAAGTTAACTGCTGTGCTTTACATTCAGTTACATTTCGAGTTTAAGATGTATATAGATCATGCAAAATACTAAACAAATATTTGCTTCTTTTGGTAGCGACAGATGGTAGAAACTAAGGTTTTGGTAAGTATGTGTGCAGAAAAGAGTGATTACTGTGCAATACTGTGTGGAGAATTTTATGAATTCCAAGTTCATGTGATATTACAGAGACCAGCTGCTGGCAGAAAAATCTGAAGACTGTACCACAGACAGATTCTTCACACAAAAACAGTCTGTTTGTGTAAAATGCAAAAAGATGTTGATTGGTTAAGAAAAAAATGTACATTTTACAACTGCAGTAATACATCCTGAGATATGTTTAACTTTATTAAACATTAAAAACTGAAAAGAAGGAAAAGGGAAAAAACACTGTATTCTTAAGATTCTTGGCTAACAGCACCTTGTTACACTTGCCAATTTGTCAATTTAATTGTGGTGTAATAGAGTACTTTGGAAAAGATAGCTTCAGAAATAGCAGCATTGCAATATAACAAGTACCTATTCATGGCATATCATTAGTTTTATATTATTAACTCTGCGATGCCAAAGCAATAACGAAGAGTTTTACAAACAAAGAGAAAGATGACTTGTGGCATTCGACAAAGACAAGCAATGGCCTATCATACTGATTTCAGATAACAATGCATGGAAGCATGCTAGCTATTGCTTTAAGTTTCTGAAAAGTCTTCCTTCCAACCTGTATACAGATAAGAGTTCAAGTACTAATTGTAGGCATTATTTTATAAAATTGAGACAATCTGTCTGCTTAATCAAAAGGCAAACTAGTTGCTGTGCACACCTATCTATAATCATAATAAGAACCCATATCAAATATCTGCATGTACTCACTGTGAAAGAATCACAGTGGCAATGACTAAATAAACAAATACATAAACTGCATTTAAGCTACATGATGCATTTATTCAGCTACAGGACTAACAGCTAACTGTGAAGGTCTGAGTTTTGGGGGCTGTCTGAGAGCCATGCACTTTTATTGCAGTACAGCAAACAAGACTTTCTTTTCATAGAGGGTTGATCCATCACAGTGCCAATGCAAATTTTGAAATTCTTAATGCACCTGTAAATTGAATTATGCTTAGAGAAAGAAGTAGCACTGCGAAGATGTGCAGATTTTGCATACACATCTGTACATTTTGTTTGAAGGTAGAAGAAATGGCTACTACTGCTACTGCTGCAGAACATTACAGATTGCTCTTTTTTCAGCAAATCAATAAAAAAGATATATATGGGCCAAACCTAGTGGCAATTAAGATTGGCCACTATGATCCCCCCAGGTTTAAATTATGCCATTTCTATTTTACCTGTATTACATGAAAGAGCTACTAGATTACAATGTATGTATATATATATATATATATATATATATATATATATATATATATATATATATACACACATAGAGATATATTTTTTAAACATATATTTTTTATTTATGTGCTGCAAGTATTTTTTTATTACGCTCTGTATATATCTTTCAACATTCACAAGTGTTGTTAAATTTTGGTTGTTTTATATGTGTATTAGTTTTGTCTCCCCTGTTTGGTTTGGTTTTCTCCACCCATAATTTTGTATATGGGAGGCTGCAAAATGTATGAAGGGAAATGATTGGTTTGTGTTGGGTCTATTGTGGTTCAAAGAGGAATATTTAAGCTGTGCATTAGAAGGTTTTTATGTATTAAGTCCCAGGATGTAGGATGAAAGAGCTTAATATTCATTTGGTTGGTGTATTTAATAAAGGCAGGTTTTCATCTATTATGCCCTTGGTATTGTGCATTTTATTTCAATTTTATTTATATTTATGGGCCACCCATACAGGAATTTTCCACCATGAGGATTTCAGATGAGTAATATTATCCATAGGGATGAAGACAGTGATTAGTAAGATGAAACTTGAGTGTTAATGTTTCTAATATTTTGATATGTAATTATATACACTCAACCATTTTTCATCATTATTTCTTTTAACTTCAGGATTTTTTTAATATTGCATAAGTTTTAAAAAGTATATATTGTATAAAGGTAATAGATTTATGCATGATGCATTCTTCAGTGTTTGGCAATACTTATTTTACTGTCAGTATAGTATATCACCTTTTTTACAAGTTGTAATAAGCAATAACAATTTCTGAGCACCTTGTAAAATCAGACTTACTCGGTGTTGCTCCTCTCACTGCAAAAAATCTATCTAGACAGATAATTGTAGGCTGCCATGCATGCAGGCATGATCAATCTTTGTAGAGAGCACAACTTGTTAACATGGAGTGTGAACAAAGCATGAACTGGAATGTTCCGTTATTTACATCTAGCTCATAGCTGAGTTTGAGTTTAACAATTTCCTATTGCAGATAATCCCGCTGATGCACTGCTTGGTCACAAGAATGCTGCCCTGTAATTGGTTGTCTTTCCCAGGTTGGTAAACAGGTTATCTTTTACAGTCAACCCACAGTCTAATATCTTATTTCATTAAAGTACTCTTACGACTGACTTTCACCCAAAGAAGGAGAGGGGTGGGGCTGGGACTGAGCAACCTTTGGCAGCTTAAAGTAGGAATGCAAGAAAAAAATATTTCAAAACGTTATTTGGTGGGTTTACCCATGCCTGCTGTGTGCTGAATAGTGAAGTCACTTGATAAATTACTTGCTGAAAACACTCAGTAGTCTCATAGCTTGGGCTCTTATATTTATTTATTTATTTTATTTTACATTTGTTTACTGGGCTAGTCCAACTGGATACATGTCCATTTTCAGGAGAGGCCCGGGGAGTTAAGCTCCAAGCTAGGACAATGAAATTAACACAATAACATATAAGGATAACATGAGCTAGTTAAAAACTATTAACAGTATGTATAACAGGTTATCACAGTAAAATGTACAGTGCAGAATACAGGCATAACAAAGGATGCAAGTACAAATGAAATTTACAGTGCAGAATACAGGCATAATAAAGTAATATAAATACAATCAAGGTAGTCAAGAGATAATTAGTAACATAGTTTAAAAAAGAAGGAGTTGCTTTTAATGAGTAGACTGGTTAGGAAGAGTAGAGTATATAGAGATACTTAGATTAGTCAGGTTTAGAGCATGGGCATAACCAGTGTGTATTGAGGAATACTTCCCATTTGTTTTTGAAATGGGATAGTGAGGGAAGTGTGGAGAGTTCATTTGGAAGGAGGTTCCAGGCTTTTCCAACTATATTAGAAAAAAGGGAGTCACCAGCTTTATTGTTTGTTTTAGTAGTATGTACTAGAAGTTTCTGAGAAGACCTTAAGGATTCCAGGTTTTTATAGGGAGTGATTAGTGTGGAGAGAATGTGTTTTGGAAGGTTTGTGAAGAGTGTTGTGGGCTATAGTTAGCTGATGGAATTTAATTAGATTTTGTAGTTCAAGCCATCCTAGCTGCTTTAAATTAAGGCAGTGATGTGTTCTAAATGGGTTTCCTGTTGCAAATCTGGCATTATTATTGTAGGACATTTCCAATTTGCTAAGATTATTTTTAGATAGGTTAGTAAAAATAGGTGAGGCATAAAGAAGAGAAGAGATTAGATGAGTGTGTGCTATTGTGGTTCGAGCTGAAGGTAGCTTTTTGTTGACAGTTTTTATAGTATTGTTAATATGGATGTCAAAGTTCAGATTATTGTCAATGGTGACTCCTAATAGTTTGGTGGATGGTTCAGAGGATATAATGGTTTTATTGCTAGAGTTAACTGAGAAGTCCAAAGGAGGGGATTTCTTAGTAGGAGAGAAAAGGAGGAGTTTAGTCTTTTTGGGGTTTAGGAGAAGGCATCTATGTGTGAACCATTGCTCAACTGTGTTAAATACTTGCTGGGTAAGATAGAGAAGTTCAGAAGGGGAGGGGGCTGAGCATATCAGTGTAGAGTCATCCGCATATTGTATGCATGTAGCTTGGGGGATGGCAAGGTGGAGGTCATTGATGAATATGGAAAAAAGTAGAGGTCCAAGGATGGACCCCTGAGGGACTCCGAGGTTGACGGGTAGGTGAGTAGAGAGAGACTTTTGCCATAGTATGGCCTGTTGTCTTTTATCCAGGTAGGACTAGAACCACTTTATGGAGGATGTATCAAGTGACAGGGATTTCAGTGTAATGATGAGAATTTGGTGATTTACCATGTCAAAAACTTTAGACAGGTCAATGAATAGGGCAGAAGAGAGTCTGTTAAGGTTGTGGCTGTTGTTAATACAATCCGTGAAGGAAAGAAGGGCAGTAGTAGTGCTATGTGAGGGTCTAAAACCATGTTGACAGTTGGCTAGTAGGTTATTATGTGTTAGATGGTCAAGTAATTGTCTGTGGATGCATTTTTCCATGATCTTTGCCAGAGGTGAGAGGAGGGCAATGGGGCGGTAATTGGAGATTTCAGTGGATTGACCTCCTTTGTGGAGGGGGATAATATGGGATATTTTCCATAAACTGGGGATATAACTTTCAGTAATAGTTCTATTGATTAGGATAGAAATGGGATAGGCAGTAGCTTTGGCGGATTGTTGTAGGAATTCAGCTGGTAATTGGTCTGCTGAGGGGGAGCATGGTTTCAGTTTCTGTAGAAGGGTTAGAATATATGATGTTGGGACGGGTTGAAAATGAAAAGAAGGGGGTAAGGTTGATTTTTTGGAAGGTAGAGTGAAACTGTTAGGTGATAGTTGATTAGCTAATGTTTGTATAGCATCAGTAAAAAAGGTGTTAAAAGCATTAGCTATATTAATTGGTGTTTTGTGTTCAGTATTTTGAGGGTTTGGAGTAGTGGATTGCCCTGGGTGGAGTAGTTGGTTGATACTAGACCAAAATTTCTATGGTTTGTTTTGACTGGCTTGTTGGGGTTGGAGGTAGTAGTTTTTTTTTGTCAGATATTACAGCTTTCTTAGTTTCATTTCTTAGTTGTCTAAATGTTTGTTGGTCTATAGGGTTTTTTGTTTTCCTCCATTTTGCCCAATGTTTGTTTCTAACATTGATTTTATGTTTGGTTTCCTTAGAAAGCCAGGGAGCATGTTTGGTTTTAGTTCTAACTAGTCTGGTTGGGGCATGGTGGTTGAGGATGTCAAGGAAATTGGAGTTAAAGTAACTAATGGCTTCATCTAAAGGTAGGTTTTGTAGGGGTGACCAGTTGCATGCTCTTAGTTCCATTTGGAAAAGTTCAGGGTTAAAGTACTTTTTAGACCTGATGTTTTTAATGGATGTTGGGGAGGGAAAGTTGATTTTTTGTCTGATGATATAGGTAAGAGAGTGGTCACTTAAATCATCAGGGAGGGTTCCTGAGTCATAGATGTGAGGATAATGGTTAATGAGGATCCAGTCTAGTAAGGATGATTTCTTGTTAGATTTATTTGCCCTGGTAGGGGAGGTAATGGTTTGGGAATACCCATATAGGTTAATATGGTTTGAGGGGAGGCTGCTGCAGAAGCAGGTCCAGTCAATATTTGTGTCACCTAGGATAATGGTTTCTTGAGGCAGGTTTTGGGAAAGCCAGCAAAGTATATTTTCCATGGTTGCTATGTTATTACCAGGAGGTAGATATATACAGATGACATAGATGGATTTGGAATTGTTAAGAAGACGTTTGGAGATAAGAATTTCTGCATTGGAGTCTATAGGTGGTTTGCAGTTATGAGTAGTTAATTGTAAGCTAGGTTTATATAGGATAGCAACCCCTCCACCTTTCTTAGATGTTTGGTCTAGTCTTAGGATATTATATCCAGGTGGGATGATTTCATTGTCTTTGGTTGAAGGTTTTAGCCAAGTTTCTGTTAAGCAGAGAATATCAAAGGAATAGATTTCAGTTAGAGCTTGGGGTTGAGTTACTTTGTTATTTATACTGCGTATGTTAAGATGAGCAATTAAGAGGGAGTTAGATGGTCTAGAAAGGGCTTGGGTAGGTGGTTCTTTGAGGGTGATGAGATAGATGGGAGTTGTTGGGCCTGGGTTAGGGTGGATGTCACCATCCTTTATAGAGAGTAAGAGCCTTAGATAGTATGGGTTTTTGAATCTGCTGTATAGAGACAGACATTTTTGGGGGGTTAGATTGTTGTACTTTGTGTGTAGAGTTCTGTGATATTTAGGAAGTGTGTAATTAGATGAGGATGTTATATTAGCGTGAATAAAAAGTAAAGGTGAGTATGGAGAGTTGGTTTCTTTTTTGGGATAGTTTCGGTTTGGGTCTAGTGGGTTCTCAAATGAGGTGAAAAGATGAGTAAGGATTAAAGGAGGTAATAGTGAGAGTGTGAATAAGAATGTGACACAGCATGGGATGAATTGGGTATTCATTATTTGGATAGATATTGGTTCTTTGTAGGTAGAAGATAGAAATATATTGGGTGGAGATGAGAGAGTGAGTAGGGTATGGTGAGATAGGAGTAAAGTAGTGAGAGGGTAATATTTGTGGAGTTGGGTAATAGAGTTTGTAGGGAGAAAAGATACAGGGAAGAGTGATTGAGAAGAGGAAATAGTGTGATCACAAGGTATTAGAGAGTACAGGTGAGAGGAAAGAGGTGTGGTTAGAAGGTACCGGAAAGAGGAAGGGGTGTGGTTGGAGAGTAACAGCAAGAGGTGTGGTTAAGGAAGTATAAAGGTAGGATCCCTGGGGATGGGTGGGAATTGGGGGTAGGGAGAGGAGAGGAGTGAGACCGCAGGGCGAACGGAGCAGGTAGAAACAGATATTGAAGCAGTTAATGAAAAACAATCAGCTAGGCTAGTTCTGGTGATAGATTGGAAAAGAATAGGGGCTAGAAAGTGTCTGTAGTCTATATATGTGCAGGGGAAAGGAAAAAAAGAAAAGAAAAGGAGAGAGGACTGGGGAGGTGTCAGTGGACAGTAAAATAGAAGGAAAAAGCAAAAGAGGTGGCTAATAGCCCTTCGGGGACTACTGAATTTAAGAAATGGGGTAAGGAGTTGATAAAGAGAAAAAGGGTAAGAGTAGAAAAAGTCTGGAATTAGGGTGCCATCTAGTGGGCACGTCTAGTATAGCTAGTTAGATTGAGAGGGAGTAACAATGGTAGACTACAGATTGGAAAGTGGGAATAAAAAGAAAAAATAAGGGGGGATCTATACAGGTGGGAGGGAAGAGATAGTGAAAGGGTATGTAGAAGGGGAAGCAAGGGCTGCTGGCTGCCCTAGCTCAGGCCTGGGTATGACATGTAAAATTTGGTATAGTCAATAGAAAATCTTTCTTGTTGGAATTATTCAGCAGACATACTTTACTGTTTTCCTTGATAGGGGATTTGTAGAATTATTATGCAATGAGGTGACCCGCCGATATTTGGAGAGGGTTCTTAGCTTCCTTCTGACTAGTACTAGAAGCCTGGGATGAGTGGAGTATTTTACTGTTTTCCTTGATAGGGGATTGTAGAATTATTATGCAATGAGGTGATCCGCCGATATTTGGAGAGGGTTCTTAGCTTCCTGCTGACTAGTACTAGAAGCCTGGGATGAGTGGAGTATTTTACTGTTTTCCTTGATAGGGTATTGTAGAATTATTATGCAATGAGGTGACCCGCCGATATCTGGAGAGGGTTCTTCGCTTCCTGCTGACTAGTACTAGAAGCCTGGGATGAGTGGAGTATTTTACTGATTTCCTTGATAGGGGATTGTAGAATTATTATGCAATGAGGTGACCCACCGATATTTGGAGAGGGTTCTTAGCTTCCTGCTGACTAGTACTAGAAGCTTGGGGTGAGTGGAGTATTTTACTATTTTCCTTGATAGAGGATTGTAGAATTATTATGCAATGAGGTGACCCGCCGATATTTGGAGAGGGTTCTTAGCTTCCTGCTGACTAGTACTAGAAGCCTGGGATGAGTGGAGTATTTTACTGTTTTCCTTGATAGAAGATTGTAGAATTATTATGCAATGAGGTGACCCGCCGATATTTGGAGAGGGTTCTTAGCTTCCTGCTGACTAGTACTAGAAGCCTGGGATGAGTGGAGTATTTTACTGTTTTCCTTGATAGGGGATTGTAGAATTATTATGCAATGAGGTGACCTGCCGATATCTGGAGAGGGTTCTTCGCTTCCTGCTGACTAGTACTAGAAGCCTGGGATGAGTGGAGTATTTTACTGTTTTCCTTGATAGGGGATTGTAGAATTATTATGCAATGAGGTGACCCGCCGATATCTGGAGAGGGTTCTTAGCTTCCTGCTGACTAGTACTAGAAGCCTGGGATGAGTGGAGTATTTTACTGTTTTCCTTGATAGGGGATTGTAGAATTATTATGCAATGAGGTGACCCACGATATCTGGAGAGGGTTCTTAGCTTCCTGCTGACTAGTACTAGAAGCCTGGGATGAGTGGAGTATTTTACTGTTTTCCTTGATAGGGGATTGTAGAATTATTATGCAATGAGGTGACCCGCCGATATTTGGAGAGGGTTCTTAGCTTCCTGCTGACTAGTACTAGAAGCCTGGGATGAGTGGAGTATTTTACTGTTTTCCTTGATAGGGGATTGTAGAATTATTATGCAATGAGGTGACCCGCCGATATTTGGAGAGGGTTCTTAGCTTCCTGCTGACTAGTACTAGAAGCCTGGGATGAGTGGAGTATTTTACTGTTTTCCTTGATAGGGAATTGTAGAATTATTATGCAATGAGGTGACCCGCCGATATTTGGATAGGGTTCTTCGCTTCCTGCTGACTAGTACTAGAAGCCTGGGATGAGTGGAGTATTTTACTGTTTTCCTTGATAGGGGATTGTAGAATTATTATGCAATGAGGTGACCTGCCGATATTTGGAGAGGGTTCTTAGCTTCCTGCTGACTAGTACTAGAAGCCTGGGATGAGTGGAGTATTTTACTGTTTTCCTTGATAGGGGATTGTAGAATTATTATGCAATGAGGTGACCACGATATTTGGAGAGGGTTCTTAGCTTCCTGCTGACTAGTACTAGAAGCCTGGGATGAGTGGAGTATTTTACTGTTTTCCTTGATAGGGGATTGTAGAATTATTATGCAATGAGGTGACCCGCCGATATCTGGAGAGGGTTCTTAGCTTCCTGCTGACTAGTACTAGAAGCCTGGGATGAGTGGAGTATTTTACTGTTTTCCTTGATAGGGAATTGTAGAATTATTATGCAATGAGGTGACCCACCGATATTTGGAGAGGGTTCTTAGCTTCCTGCTGACTAGTACTAGAAGCCTGGGATGAGTGGAGTATTTTACTGTTTTCCTTGATAGGGAATTGTAGAATTATTATGCAATGCCTTAAAGAATGCACATTGTCTGTTTTTGGCCTGACCTTTTCCACTATCATCCCCCATCATTCTTCACCCCACCACTATTATTAAACTTATTTCTAATAAAGAGTAGCAGAGTAGAAGGAATCCCACAGAACCTGTATGTTTGCTAGACTTATACTTTTGCTTATGTGGGGATTTCCAGAAAAAACTGACAGCATATCAGTAAAAGTTAAGTTAACTGGGCAGGATTTAAACATTCCATGTATTATACAGTCAGACACATACTTCAGTAGATAAAATAATAAAAATTGTCACTCGTCTGTGTGGGAATTGACAGGAAAGAACCTAACATTAAGAATGCACTAAGGGAAGTGAGTGTAGAAACTGAAGAAGAAACACCTACATCTCATACTGCAGAGAAAGGAAAGGAGACCTAACGTGAGTCTAAGCCTCTCCATACCACATTAAAGCAGAAAGCATGTTGTTCCCTGCCCCTGTATAACTAAGACAAAACAGGCAATAAATACTTATCAGTTGTTGTTGTTGTTGTGTCTTTAGGCTTTTCCCGGTTAGGGGTCGCCACAGTGGAACTCCGGTCCGCTAATGATTGGCAGTAGATTTTTCCGTGCTGAGTTGCCAGTCCTGACGCACAACCTTCAATGAAGGCATGCCCATTCCCGCATGTCTCCACACAGAAGACGCTCTAGCTGAGAGCCGAACAGGACAACGTCTTACTGTGAGGTGACAATGCTACCGCAGCAACACCACCGCAGTAATATTTCTATAATTTCTTAGTTATGACAACAATTATTTATTTATTTTTTTTATTTTACATTTGTTGACCGGGCTAGTCTAATTGAATACATGTCCATTTTCAGTAGAGGCCCGGGGAGAAAAGCTCCAACACATACACACAAAACACAATATAGAATGTTGCAACAGTACAAGCTTAACAGAGCTGTTGTTAATAAAAATACAGTACTCATAGTGAGCATAACACAAACAGTAAAGGTAATGTACAAAATAAGTTGTTACTATATACATATATACATAGATTTAAATTGCAATATCATGATCTTTATGGTTTATTAGAATATGTCTGTAGTTAGTACAGTAGAGTAAAAGGTGAAGAGTATTCATTAGTGTAAAGAAAGAGAGTTAGTCAGGGTTAGTACAAGGGCATAACCAATGTGTACTAAGAAATAGTTTTAGTATCTATTTAAAAAGTGTTATTGAGGACAGAGATAAGAGTTCAGTGGGAAGTAGGTTCCAGTGCTTTCCAACAATATTAGACAACTGAGAGTCTCCTGCTAAGTTCTTGGATCTGCTAGTACAAATAAGTAGTTTATTTGAGGAGCATAAATTTTTAAGATTGTTGTAAGGGGTAATGAGACTAGAGAGTATTGGAGTATTGGTGGGTTGATACAGGGTCTTATGGGCAATAGCAAGCTGGTGAGATAGAAGCTGATTTTGAAACTCTATCCATCCTAGCTGCTTTAGATTAAGACAATGATGAGTTCTAAAAGGAGAGCCAGTGGTAAATCTAGCAATATTATTATAGGAGATTGCCAGTTTGTTGAGGTTGTTTTTTGAAAGATTAGTGTATATAGGTGAAGCATAGAGCAGAGTGGAGATTAAGTGAGTTCTGGCTATAGTGGTCCTGGCTAATGGTGTAAGAAAGGGTTTGATTCTATAGAGGGACCCCAGTTTCTTGTTGACTGATTTTATTGTGTTGTTAATATGAGTATCAAAGTTAAGGTTGCTATCTATTGTTATTCCTAAGAGTTTAGTGGTTGGGTCAGGAAATATAACAGTGCCATTATTAGATATGAGTGTGAAATAAGCTGGGGTTGACTTTCAGGCTGGAGTGAAAAGTAAAAGTTTAGTTTTAGTTTTTTGGGGGTTTAGAAGGAGGCAGTGGTTTAAAAAACATTGTTCTACTGTGTTAAATGCTTTTTGGGTAAGGGACTGTAGTTCAGTTAAAGAAAAGGCTGAACAAATTATAGTGGAGTTGTCTGCATATTGAATACAGGTGACCTGAGGAATTGCTGAGTGTAGGTCGTTAATAAAAATGGAAAATATACTGGGCCTAATAGGGAGCCCTGAGGAATACCAAGGGAAATGGGGAGGTGTGTAGATAGATTATTATCCCATAGCACAGCCTGCTGTCTATTGTCTAAGTAAGATTTGAACCAATTTATGGCCAGAGGTTCAAGTGAAAGAGATTTCAGTATATTTAAAAGGAGCTGGTGATTAACCATATCGAAAGCTTTAGATAAATCAATAAAGACTGCCGAGGAAAGAGTATTGTTACGGTTATTGTTAATGCAGTCTGCAAAGGATAGCAGGGCAGTGGTAGTACTGTGGAATGGTCTAAAACCATGCTGACAGTTGGCAAGTAAGTTATTTTGGATTAAGTGGTTAAGTAGTTGCTTATGGATGCATTTTTCCATTATTTTTGCCAGTGGAGAGAGTAAAGCTATAGGACGATAGTTTGAAAAGTCGTTTTCTGACCTTTATGTAGTGGGATGATGTGAGAGATTTTCCAAATAGTTGGGATAGTTCCTTCACTTATGGTTCTGTTTATCAGTATGGAAATTGGTTAGGCTATGGCTTTAGCTCCTTTTTGCAGGTATTCTGCTGGTAGTTGGTCAGCAGAGGGGGTGGTAGGTTTTAGTTTTTGGAGAAGAGAACAAATGAAGGAAGTAGAAACTGGTTGTAACTGAAATGATGGAAGTGGGCTAGTAGTAGAAGTAGGCAGATTTGAGGTACCTGGAGATAGTTGACTAGCAAGAGTTTGGATGGTGTCTGTGAAGAAAGAATTGAAGGTGTTGGCAGTTTGTGTGGGATTGTCAAGGTTAGAGTCTTGTGGGTTAGGTGTGATAGATTGACCTGGGTGTAATCATTTGTTAATGCTAGTCCAAAACTTTTGTGGTTTCTTTTGGTATGTTTGCTGTAGTTGGAAGTAAAAGTTTTTTTTCATCTAAGAGGATAGCTTTTTTTGTATTATTTCTAAGTTGTCTAAAGTTTTGATGGTCTGTAGGATCCTTAGTAGTATGCCATTTTGCCCGGGATTTGTTTCTAAGAAGGATGTTTTGCCTAGTAGCTTTTGAGTGCCATGGGACAGGTTTAGCCTTATTTCTAATAGAGCGTGATGGGGCATGGTGGTCAAGGATGGCTAAGCATGTGACATTAAAGTATTCCACTGCTTCATCTAGTGGGAGGGATTTTAGTGGTGACCAGCTACACTGCTTAAGTTATGTTTGGAATAGTTCAGGGTTAAAATGTTTTTTAGTCTGTATTGTATTGAAGGTATTTGGGTAAGTTAGGTTAGTTTTATGTCTGATAATATAAGTTAGTGAGTGGTCACTTAGATCATCAGGGAGGGTTCCTACTTTGTATGGTTGATGAGGAGAATTAGTAAGAATCCAATCTAAGGTACTTTCTTTGTTATTGGGTTTATTAATCCTGGTTCGGTAGGTAATAGTTTGTGAGAAGCCATATAGGTTAATATGGGTGGTAGGGTGTACAGTACTACAGGACTTCCAGTCGATATTAAAGTCTCCAAGGACTATAGTTTCTTGTGGGAGATTAATAGAAAGCCAGTTAAGGATATTTTCAAGGGTATTAATATTGTTTCCATGAAGAAGGTAGATACAAATGATATATATGGATTTACATGTGTTGACCTGAAATTTAGAAATGAGGATTTCAGCATTATTGTCCAAAGGTGGTCTAAGGTTGCAGTGGTAATTTGCAGCTCTGCTTTATAAATGATTGCTACCCCCCTCCCTTTTTGGCTGTGTGGTCCAGTCTCAGGTTATTGTAACCAGGTGGGGTGACTTCATTGTCTTTAATTGTAGGCTTTAGCCATGTTTCAGATAAACATAGGATGTCAAATAGGTGGACTTCTAGGAGGGCACGTGGATGTGGGCAATTTTGTTGTTAATGCTACGTATATTGAGATGTGCTATATAGAGTAAGTTAGAAGGTCTAGTAGGGGCTTGGGTACTAGCGATGTTAGGGTTGCTTTGTTCAGTGGCAAGAGTATTGTTTGGGCCGAGGTTAAGATGAATGTCCCCGTCTAGCAAGGAGTGGAGGTATATTCTATTTATAGGGTTGTGAAGCTTACAATAATAGTAAAGTGATTTCCTAACATTTAGATTGATATACTTGATGTGGGCCAGTCTATGATATTTGGCTTGTAGGTAGCCGGGTATGGATGTGATGTTGATGTAGTTTTGGGTGATAGCTAGTAGTGATGTGCAAGTGAATTTGGAGGGGAAGAGAATGTCGGGGTATAATGGTTGCTCATAGGAGGTTAGTAGATAGGCAATAGTTAGAAAAGGTAAGAGTGAGGCCAAGAGTAATAATTTTATTTGGCTTGGGATGGATAATATAGCCATTATCTTAGTTTAAAAAGTGAAACAAAATGGAGTTAAGGTAGTATCAACAGGTGAGGAGATGTAACAAGGAGGGAAGGAAGGTAGGGTAATATCAACAGGTGAGGTGATGTGACAAGGAGGGTTGGGAGTGCTAATGAGGTGGGCTGCTAGATTGGAGAGGATGTGATGTGGTGTGATTTAAAGGAATAAATGTAGGAGGACTGGGGGCGGGAGAGAATTGGGGGCAGGGTAGGGGAGCAGAGTGAGCCTGCAGGGAGAATGGAGTGGGTAGAGACACGTGAGTGGAACAGCCAAGGTGAACAATCAGTGGAATGCTGACTGTTAAAGGTAAGTTAAGTTGAGGTAGGTGTAGAATGAATCAGAAGTAGAGTGGAAGAGTTCCAAGGAGGATAGTGGGTGATTACAGCAAAACAAGAGGTGTATGAAAGGACGATAGTAACAAGGTATAGACAGCAGATAGTAGAATAAGTATTTTCTGGGATAGTGGGATAGACACAAGATAGGGACTGGATAAGGGTGCCACCTAGTGGACAGGGAAATGTATTACAGCAATAGTATTTTCTGGGGAAGGCTGGTCTAGGGCAAAATAAGACAATCTGTTCAGCTAGGGGAGGTAGTGATAAAGGAAGACAGGGGCTATACTTTAACTACAGGATACAGGGGGGTATGGCTGCTGGCTGAGCAGGCTGAAAAGCTTTTAATTACAAACAACAAGGAATAAGCATGCTACAAATTAGCTTTAAAGCCAGTATGAGGAATACACATACTTTCTTCCTTCCTTTCTTGGAAGAGCACAGGGGTACACTTATAGGGTGATGAGACAGCTGGTAATTTGGGATGGGTCCTTAGTTGCCAGGTGGATTCTTAACTCCTAGTGGAGGGTAGGCAAGCTGGAGAGTTTCTTCCTTCCTTTCTTGGAAGAGCCCAGGGGTACACTTATAGGATGGTGAGACAGCTGGTAAGTTGGGATGGGTCCTTAGTTGCCAGGTGGATTCTTAACTCCTAGTGGAGGGTAGGCAAGCTGGGGAGATAGGATGAAAAGCACAGGGGCCAGGAGCACACAGCAGCCAAGGGATAGCCTAGGTATTAAAGATGATGATGATGATTACAGAATAATATTACGTATATGTTGTACTATTTATGTCTGCTTTTACCTATTATAAAAAAATCTGAAAATCTGTGCATGCTTCTGTTTGTCTGAGGTGAGGTGATATTGAATGTATGAGGAAAGAATATTTGTGATACAAGTGGCAAAGGACATCCACTGTGCAAGGGTAATTTTTATAATTAGCACATATGTATCATTGATGCTACAGAGTAACCACTGTGCCATATGCTTTTCCTTTCCCCTTGGTACCAAGTTTAATCTTAATACCTTAATGTGCATTAATATCTGGAAGATGAATACACCATAACTAAAGTGGCAGCGAGAATGTTTACCATGTAATTCATGATGCAAAATGAAATGTACAGCCTACCCAAAACTAATAGACATTTTCAATCTATCCTGCTGTTTTGTGGATTCTGTTCTCAACTATTCTGTCAGCAACCACGGCACAGTTGGCAAACCCTGTATAAAGTGTTGATCAAAAAAAAAAAGAAAGAAAAAAAGGCTCCTATTCTGGAAAAGGGTATGTGAGTCAATGCTGCTGCTGCTGCTGCAAGGATGCACCTGGTGAACACCAGGGATAAAGTAGCATGCAAGGAACGGAATTCAGTGAAGGAGACAGGAAAGCTGTTATAAGGACTTCTTTGTACAGGAAGCATGTGTGAGCTAATGTTCCATCAGTAATAGGGTACAGCTTTGACTGTTTCTACATGCAGTCATGAAACCTTTCATCACATGAAATGCTGCTGTCAATTTTGCAGACCTATTGCCCCACCAGTGAAAGATTTGCAAGTTTTGCAGTCTAGGGCTGACATATAGGACAATAAGGAGGTATCAGACTTCTGTCATACTGCATGAAAGGTCTAGAGATGCTGACTGATAAACAAAAATGCACAGTAGCAGGAAGTAAGATGGGAAATGAGCAGTTCAGCTTCAAATCAAGATCCAGCACAACTGACCCAATGTTTGCAGTAAGACAGACAGTTCAGAAGAAGCTTGAGATAAGGAAAGCGTCCAACTCAACATTCCTAGACTTGGATAAAGCATATGACAAGGTACCAGTAAAGCTGATTTGGACAGTCCTGCAATGGTTCAAAGTCCTGGAAAAAATGGTGGAATTAAAGCAGGCTATGGACAAGAACCCAATGACACAACTACAAACAGTGTTTGGATTCAGGGAGGAGTTCCCAGTGGGAGTGGTTGTGCATCCAGGTTCAGCTCTGAGCCACCTGCCATCCATACTGGTGATGATCTACATTAGCAAACAGGTTGGAGGGGACAGATCAACAAAAGTGCTGTATGCAGGCAATGTGGCATTCATACCTCTCAATTGTCCAGATTTTTCCTTCATAGTTTTGGTCTGTTCCTCATAAGATGTGTGGTTTTCTGGCAAATCACTGAGAATTGAATTTGCTAAATAATAACATACATTTGAGTTTCAGAATTAATTTCCTTCTGAAAATATATTCTAACACAAATCCTGTTATTTTAGCAACATTCTGATTTTGAAAGAGCAGTTTTTCAAATCTGTCCCTATTTGTGGGCCTTTGTTCCCTCATTATTTTAGGCTTTAGGATTTTTAGCACTAAGAGGTTGAAATGTATGGTGACATTACAGACAGACTCTGATCAAGAACTTTAGCAAATGAATGGGGATGGAATGTAAAACTGAGGTCCATGGGATGAAACTGAGTACAAATAAGACATCTGTGATGGCAGCAAATAGGGGAAATTTGAAGAAGCTGAAAACTGAGATGGAAGGGAATATAGTAGAGCAGGTTAACAGCTTCAAATATCTGGGAGGGGTGGTTGAGGAGAAGTGATGTCTAAATGAGGAGGACAAAGCTAGATTCAGTGGGTCTGTAACCAGTTGCCACAGAGTGTCAGGGATAGTGTGTGGCAGAAGAATACCAAAGAATTTGAAAAGTAATGTGTACAAACCATGGCTAGACCAGTACTACTGTATGGTACAGAAACCCGGGCAGTGAAGACAGAGCAGTTGAGGAAGCTAGAGGTGATGGAGATAAAGTGCCTGAGACAATTAATATTATGCATACTGTAAGCTGGACAAAGAAACGAGGAATCAGAGAAGAACCTCATGTAGAACCAATCGCAGATAATGTGAAAGAGAACAGATTACAGTGGTTTGGGAGCTTCTGAGGGAAAGCAGAAGTTAATCTGGTGAAGAATATTTGGGACATACAGGAAGAAGGCAAGAGGAAATGAGGGCATCAGCAAAGAGACTGATGTACTGTGTGAGACAAGGCCTGCAAAAGTCAGGCATGACCATTGAATAAGGTAAGAGAGTAGAACTGAGTACAAAGAGATGGTGACAGTTGACGCAACACCCAGCCCACTTAGAAAATGAGGAAAAAGGATGAGGATGATGATGATGATGATGATGACAACTTACTTCCTGAACACATAATATCTTTTCACCTAACCAGCATGGCTTCCATACTGATTTTAAAACAGCGACAACACTCCTTGCCTGATGTGACCATTTCATGATCAAACTTAACAATTGTCTATTGCTAAGTGCACTCTTCTTGCAGCTTTTCAAGACTATCAACATGGCCTCTCACTCACCCACCTAGCTGACCATGTTTTGGTCCCACTACAATTAAGTGGCTTGCTAACTATCTGTTAAAACACTCAGTCAACTTACCAGTCTGAAGCCCTTTCACAAGCCGCAGTAATTAACATTACCGTCTTACAAGGGCCATAAGTCCCATTTCAATAAAATGTTTGTAAATAACACTTATTTCCATTTTCTATCATCACAGCTCACCCAATATGCCTCTAAAAGTTTGAATGAAGTCAATACTTGAAATGTCTTTCTTGAGCATTTATGATTTACTGGCAAATTTAGGAATTCTATTAAACTAAAGCCATATCATTCTCCAGCTGCCTACTAGATGCTGTATGCAACTACAGCTTCTGCATCCTCTTACCTTTGGGCATATAAATAAAACTTAATCGCATAAAGTGCCTAGAAGTCACCATTGCTTCCAGATTGAAAGTCGGCCATTGTAACACAAAAATCATAAAACGCTAACCAAAAAAAGAGGGAAAAAAAAGAAATAGGAGTGCTATATTTAATAAAGCCATTCTTTACAGAAAAAATATATCTGAACATAGTCTGCTCATTCTTATTAGTTGTTCTTGTAGACTCTCTCTCATTCCACACTAACCTCCATCATGCATAGCTCACTAAACTGCTGCAAGTCTATAATAAGCCACATTTACCACCAACCTTCCAGACAGAAGCCATCACTGTTATGTTCTTAGCTAGTGAGAGCTCTCCGATCTCCTTACACAGATAAAAATTTCTCACTGCTTTCTTTTAAACTCTGCAGATTTACCCTGACAATAAATGAATCTCAGGACTGAATCACTGCAACTATCATATTCTAGAACCATCATGATGATGCCCTCTTCTTAGTCCATGTAGCTAAGCTCTGGAATGGCCTCCCAGAGGAGATTAAAAATACTCCTAAATTCAGTCACTAAATAAAATAAAATCTTGCCTTCTTACAAACTTACTCTCTAACTAATCAGTAGGTACCACATAACCAGCCTCTTATACAAAACCAAATGTATCTCTATTATGAAATATCTGTAAAAGTGTCCTGAGTAGTTAATTACAACTTGTTCATTCTCTTTTGTGTGAAGGCCTTACAGTGTACATAAACATTTGTCTGGCAGCCTGATGCATCTCTTTCAGCACTTGTTTTTTGCCTCCATGTCTATGATTGTATGTACGTTGAATGATATTTTCTCCGTATTAATGACTATAAGCTTGATTACACTTTAGTTGTTTTTTTAATGTTTAACTAATCATGTAGAGCTCTTCTCCCTGTTCTTTCACTGCCAAGTAGCAGTTGGAATGCCACAGATACCAAATATAAATAAACAAACAAATTGATTTCTTAATTCTCATTAGCCAAGTAGGAAGCATCTTTAAAAATGAAATGCATGAGACAAGATGACATAATTTGAGCATACAAGTTGTAAAGCTCAGGGGAGACATGAGAAAATATTTCACAAAAAGGGTAAGGTAAGGAGTGGCAGGAATAGCCATGGATGAGCTGTAGGGTTAAAAACAGTAATAACGTTGTGAAATACATAGAACAGTAATAAGAAAATTCTTATGATGTGTAGGGAAAATAACAGGCTTCTAGTTAATCAGGATTTGCAGCTTTTCCATTAGGTAATGAAATGGGTTGTTTGGGCCTTATATTCCAACAGCATTGAAATCTATATAATGTTCTACAAAACTTTAAATTAATCAACATATTAATTATAATACTAACACTGTTTTGAACTCTTTTTTCAGAAATAAAACTTAGCAGTAAATCAAAAAACTTGTACAATACACTCTGAAGGCATATTGTTAGACATGCCAGAAACATAACATATCCTCCAAGGGAGAGCAGAAAGCTTGTCATACATTTTGAGAAATTTTGAGTTTCGTTTGAGATCTGTTTATATACAAATATATATATATATATATATATATATATATATATATATATATATATATACATATACACACACACACACACACACACACACACTCTCGCATGTTTATGTGTGTACATACATATAAATATACATATATGTGCTTATAATCAGGTATAGTTGAACAACTACATGAACCATCATTTAGGCAAACACAGTCACCCGAATGCAAAATACATTAAATGTGCAAGTTTGTTTGTATCTTTCGGCTTTTCCCAGTTAGGGGTCGCCACAGCGGAACTCCGGTCCGCTAATGATTGGTAGTGGATTTTTATGTACCGGGTTACCAGCCCTGACTCACAGCCTTCAATGAAGGCACGCCCCATTCATGTATGCCTCCACACAGAAGACGCTCTAGCTGAGAATCAAACGGGACAACGTCTTGCTATGAGGCGACAACGCTACCACAGCACTACCACCGCAGTGACATTAAATGTGCAAGTAACTAATCAAAAGATTGTAAAAGGACAATATAACAGTATACATACAAATAAACCCTACACAATGATTTTGCAAGACTGCAAGCTCCACTTCACCTCTCATGTGAATCGTCTATACTCCCCAGAGAAATATATCAGCTCCATGGTCATACCAACTTGAAAAAGGGAGAAATCTCTCTGAGGATACAAATTACTGAGGGCCCATAATTAGAACTTCACCAGCACTAATTATCCCAGAAAACATAGAAAACATAATCTGCACAAAATATAGTACCAACTAAAACATTAACACACAGCTTCTGACTACTACCCACCACAACCAAAAAAGTGAAAACAAAAACCTTCTATATTCTGCCTTCTTCTTCTTCTTTCATCTTTTCCCAGTTAGGGGTCGCCACAGCATATCAGCTGTCCGCTTATGATTGGCAGTGGAGTTTTACAGTGTCGAGTTGCCAGCCCAGCGCCCAACCTTCCACAGAAGGCACACACATGCACGCACTCAGACCTAGGGCCAATTTAGAGTGTCCAATCCACCTACAGCATGTCTTTGGGATGTGGGAGGGAACCGGAGCACCCAGCGGAAACCCACGCGACCACAGGGAGGACATGCAGACTCCGTACAGAAGGCACCCCAGCTGAGAATCGAACTGGAAAACCTCTTGCTGTGAGGCAGCAACGCTAACCCCTGCACCACCGTGGCCACCCTCACATGAAGTAATTCACATTATTTTCGACATAATTGTTGATCATACACTCCTGCATTCACACTTATTTGCATTTGCAGCAGTTCACACCACATTATTCCATTCACACAAATACGTATTTGACCAACTTGGAGAAACACACACATACACACATGTTCCCTTTTCAACCACGATGTGGGCTACATTGGCAAATATAACAACAGGTATTAAATGCACTTAGCAATACAAATAAAACAAAATACTAACATAAAGACACTGACCAAAATTGCATGTGCAACACATAGCCAGTTGTGTGACAGTGACCAAGTAAAACATTAAGCAACATTTACTGGAATGTATACATTAGTAATGCTTAACTCTACTATGTTGTTTATTAGAAAACAAATTGCATGCATACACACACACAGATATATATATATATATATATATATATATATATATATATATATAGAGAGAGAGAGAGAGTATGTGTGTGTATGTTTGTGTATGTGTGTAAAGTACATGTGTACAAAAACATATCCGAGTGTGTGTGTGTGTGTGTGTGTGTGTGTGTGTATATAACGAAGAACTAGATTATATGCCTGTGTGCACTTCATGTTCTTTCAACAAAAAACAAATCAAAGTGGAAATTTTGTGTAACTAAATCTGTGTGCCTACACATAAACACACACACACATATATATAGATGTGTGTGTGTGTGTGTGTGTGTGTGTGTGTGTATACGCATTTAAACACAATTAAGTACTTCTGATTTCCTTTTCTTAATGTTTTTAATGCAAACAGCATAGCAAATGTATGCCAAAGTAAATTCAGATGTATATTATGGTTGCCATCAATGGTCACATTTCCTTTGTGGACTACAAAATGCTCATGCCCTCCAACAA
The DNA here is from genome assembly GCF_019279795.1 of Protopterus annectens. Classification (NCBI taxonomy): domain Eukaryota; kingdom Metazoa; phylum Chordata; order Ceratodontiformes; family Protopteridae; genus Protopterus; species Protopterus annectens. Next base: position 346,500,710 of record NC_056749.1, read on the forward strand.
TGTAAGGACTGACTCAAAGTCAATGAGAATCTCTTGCCATGAATCTGACTCAGTGTACCAGATATGCATCCCCCTCTGGAACGATGTTACAAAAAAGCTTAAAAGGCCCTTTTATGAATGGTATCAGTGCACCAACTTGATAGGGTTGCCACCTGTCTCTCTTTCTGCAGTTATGTCCTGTGTGGGGGGGCATACCTCTCAACTGTACAGATTTTCACAAAATGTGCAGATTTTTGCCTCATATTTTTGGTCTGTTCCTCATAAAAACTATATTTTTGACAAATCACAAAAATGATCTAAGGATTAAAGTCTTTAAATAATAACATGCATTTGAATTAAAGCCTTCATATCTTTCAGAAAATGCAAGCTAATACAAATCCTGTTATTCTAGTGTTCTATTGTTTATAAGAGCAATATTTAAAATGTGGCCCTATTTTGGGGCCTTTGTCCCTCCATTATGCCAGGCATTGCCCAGATTTCTTGCATTAAGAAGTTCAGAGGTATGGTGTGTGTGGGGGGGGGGGGACTTGACAATGGTAAATGTGTTGGTACTTTACAAGAAAAAATATTTTTTGACTTTTCTCTAAATGTCACAGAAATCTTTGATAATACATTTAAGTTATCTTAACATATACCCTATTATAAATAACCAACATTTAAAGCTTAGTATTTCAATACTGTGTTGCTGCTTATGTAAATGTGTCAGGAGAGTTGACAATTGCCTTTAACCCCCTGACCTAATTGCATTGTTTTGCTGTGAAATGGAAATATTAAGTTCTCCTCCTCTCTGCAATAAAAACAGTGGAAAACAGTTTCACAGCCTTCTGTCTAAAATCAGCTGCTATGTTCCTGACATTACCAGGATTAATTGACCATCTAAGACTGACAGCAGTACCTGACAGGGTAAACTACAAAATTAACTGTCTGTGATATGTCATGTAGGTGGAAATGAATTCCTCTGCAAAGTATGTGAGAAGTTGAGCTTAAAAAAGTAGGTGGGCTTTCCCTTCCTTTGACTCCATGCAAGGAAATAAAAGTTTTAAAAAGTACAGACAGGTTTCTGGTACCTACACAATGCTGGAACTATATTGTAGGAAGAAAAGAAACCTAAAGATTGAATTAAACTGTAGGAGAGGGTGGAGTTTTCCTTTAAGAGTAGCCTTGACCATTGGATGGGAAATTGGAAATTTATCCTGGGTCTGGCCCCCATTTGTCTGATAGAGAAGGAAATTAAAGCCCAAACTAACAACTCCCCACACACATGATGTCTAGAAACTTCCTGACTAATATTCCCCCTCCTAATAAATACCCATGATACATGGGGGACACAATTGGGTTGGATTGCATGGCTAGGCTTAAATAGGTCCTGGTGGTCATTAGTGTAGTATATACTTATGAAGCTATGAACAAATTTTCTAAAACCTCAGAGCACCTCAAATCTGGGAAATAATATACTTGTTTCCCACATTTTTGACTGTCCATCTGCCAATTACTGTTTTACATCAGGCACCATCTTGCACTGTGACTGCTTCTGGGTCACCCAAATATGCCTTTGCTCTACTACTTCTACCCCCCCAAAGAAAAGTTAAATTATCCATGCAGAATTCTTTCTATCATCCGGACTAATGAAGCAATGACACTCTTATTTTTTGTTTATGTAATAAGGAACACACTGCCAACATCGTGAGGTCATGTTATTGTCTTTCTCCTTAAATCCTGCCCCAAATGTCAACATTTTTATCTTACTTACCTTTACTTCTGGGTTTCAGTCTTTAACAGGCACTTGTCTATTTCTTTCACCAAGGAATACAACCTGCATTGCATGGTTAATTCATTAATTTCCTTCTATGCCTTGAATAGCAGCAGTTGATCACCAAAACATTATACTAAACTGTAACTATTGTGTAAGTACCCCTGTGCATTTTATAATTCAGTTCAGGTGTTATACATCTGAGTGATTTATAATTTCAGTCCAGCTGAAAGCTGATGTAGCCCTAACTTTGTGAATAAAAATGCAGAAAGAAATATGTGTCTTGCATAAGAGAAGTTAATAAAATGCATGTGTCTGTAAGCAGTACCTAGTCAGGTCTACGTACTGGTGCCTGTCAGACTTTAAAGTATCATTCAGTGCAGTTACGCCTTTTTAACCATCCCATGTTTTCATAAACTATTAAGAAGCTCTTGCATCCCCATGTTTGGGTAGTAGCAGGTGTAAGCACTGCTCCTGAATTTATTACTGTTTCTCAGTCATGTTCTTCATTCCTGTATGGATGTTTTCTCAGTAAGGTCTGGGGCTAAGGGTTGTACTAGCATCTAATAATCATTGTTGAAGTAGAGTTTCTCATCTACCACAAATGGCCCATGGAATATATGCTAAGTTCACGTATTCTTTTCTCAGACTTCCAAGTATGCTAAACTAAATATCATCATATCTCCCACTCCTCACTCCTTCTCTGCATCACTTTTCCTCTACCTTCTCCCACTTCAAGCACAATGCATTCTGAAAATATCCTAACTGTAGCACCCAGATTTACTCTGCTTCCTACCATCATATTTTAAGCTATCAGCTCACCTTCAGTGGGGTTCTTCTATGGCACTTTTAGCTAATCTTACAGTGGTTGGCATACTATAGGCTGAGTGAAAACCTATGAATTATGAACTTGTATAAATGGCTTATTTTACAGAAAGGTAAATTAGGTGGTTTTGAAGTCCCAAAATAAATATATAAAAAATGCTTACAAAACATACTATATGCCAACATAAATGTTTTGTAAAAAATATGATGTAGCTTAAGTTATTTAAATATACTGCCAGCTATAATGAAAGTTAACACATTTTCTAAGATTTTAAACTCGGTAGCATGTCACTACAGATACTTAACTTTTCCACATAAACAGCAGTATAGGCATACAGTATCAGGACTGTGGAGTGTGTAGAAACCTTTCTGTCATCTGGATATAGCAACATATCACAATATGGTGTATAGCTGAGTATAGTGCTGACAGTGAGACAACCCACAGAGAGTGTCTCGTTTTGTTTACAAGTACGTATTTATACATCACTGAACATGTATCAGTGAGTAGATTTCACCATTACTTGTACCTTACTTCTTTTCTGTGTCACAATGCATAGTACAAATTCATAATGAAAAAAGATATTTTTTTAATCAACAGGTTCCAGCAGCTGGAGTGCAAAAGAAACCGAGAAAGAAAAAGAAGAAGCTGTAGAAAGTCGTACTAGCATCATGCTGATGACTTGATAAGATGGATCAAAATGGTAAAAACACATTTTAAGTGACTGTCATAGCTGAGACGCTGTCAATATTGTTACCTTTCTGTAGCATGTTAGCAGTTTCAATTGTTCAGCTGAAATAAAAATCACCTTTGCAGCAAGAAACATTTATTCTAAAACTGTCAGCTCATACTGATTTAGGAACTGATTTAATGATAGGATATATAGTAGTGAGCCAGTTCCTGCTGCTGTCACATAGCTCTTTCTTCTCTTTGTCATTTTTTAGCTTCAATGCCCTTTGGGTAGAATTTGCATGTCCTCCCTGTGCCCATGCGGATTTTCGTCAGGTGCTCTGGTTTTCACTCACAGGTGTCTGTGCTGAAGTGCAGTGAGTGGACGACTGCATGGCCTTTAACATACTGTAACCAGGATTTTTCTCTGCCTTGATTGCTCACTTATTAATGTGACGGCATTTGGGTCCCTTGCAACATTAAATAGGATAAAGCAGATACAGGAGAATGAAGAAATGAATGAATTAATTAATGAGTTAATTACTTAATTAAATTAGTGCATTCAATGGATTTTGCTGAATGTGTCTCTTTCCAGAAAAGTGGGTTAATCAGTGGAATTCAATACAAACAAAGCCTTAAGCAGGTTTGAGTTAATGTTTCCATAACTGACACTTTGAAAGTGGTAGGATGGCTAGTGTTATTAATTGCACATAGGTGGGAATATAGTAGATAGCTTGGTGATGATTTGGAATGCAAAATGCAGCATAATAGACTTGAATTGCAAAGGTCCCTTGGTGATTACTAAACTCAGTTTAGAAAAAGGTGATTTTCTGCACCCTCTATAATGAATTAGAACCTACAGTGATGTTACAGCAACTAAACAGATGTTACATTTTTTTGAGGAGATGGCATTTGGAATGAAGAGAGTCAGCAATTGAACAATTTAGTTAAATGTGACTCATTCATAATTAATGTGAGCAAATGGCTCCTAGCAAATTCATGCAGCATCTAACCTTAAAGAGGTAAACCATGCCTGGCTCTTTGGCACAGGTATAAAAGCCCTGACTATATTTGATCAGTGACACAGGCACAGGAAGAGCCCGCTGGAATAGGGGATGGGAGGGAGTGGCATATGTTGGCTTTCTCATTTCAGGAGTACGGTATAGCAGCTCCTGGTCAACCTAAAGTTCCAACACAGGGCTTTGTGCTAAGAGGCCATTGACCAGGGGGGACATAGGTTTGGCTTCTTAAGCAAGGTATATTAGCTGTCAGGGGGTACATATGTGGAAACACACATCAAGGGAAAGGCATAGGAATTCCTGTGTATCCTATGCTGATACAGTACTTATGTTAGCCACCAGGGGGGAGGGGGGAGGACAGGCTTATGGACACAGATAAAGCTACCATTATTTGTGCCCATGGATGAAGCAGGCTGTTCATGGAAGGAGTGCATGTCAGCCAGGTTTGGATGCATATGGTTGCTTTTGGGTTCTGGTGTGGAAAAAAAAGCCAAACTCACCTGGCTAATGGGACAGATGTTCTAGCCATGATCAGGATTAGAAGGATAATTTTTCTATGGACCCCAGTCTGAGAAGGTAGGGGTGGGGTAAGCCAAACTCACCTGGCTACAATAAAGGGTACTCACCTTTGTTGTGAGCAAGCAGGTGGTCAGAGAAAAGGCAGACACACAAAACATCCTCATCACTGCCTGAGTGAAAGCCCCTGCTGGAAAGCTCTCACTCTGATTCTGGGTGAAATACTCAGGAAAGGTTAACAAATGGTTCGTGTCTGACTGGGGAATGCTTGGTGGTTAGTAGGCAGAGGGGTAAAAATGAAAGAGAATGTAAGAATTGATAGGGTTATAAAACATTGGATTGGACTGGAAATAGCTGGAAAAAACTGTAACGAGTTGGAATGAATGCTTTTTTCCCCAATAACTATTTAACATTTTTAAGAAAAAAAATTATTAAAAACATCAATTAAATATACAAAAAACAGATAATACATTTCTATAACAGTAACTATGTACAAAAATGCTGAATGTCTGTATATATCTTCAGATAGTCAAAGTAAAAGACAGGGCATTAACAGCAATAAAAAACAATCTAGTAAGATATAGGGTAATCTGATGATTATTAATATCATTTGCTCCCATAGTTAGTTTCTTAATTGTAATTAGAAATAAAAATACACTAAAGTGATTATGAAATAAAATTATAAAAGTGTTCCCAGTATTGTTTGTAATAAGCCTATTTTGTTTGGATATTAATTTATTTGCTGATACATAGTTTATTGCAATTTGAATCCATCCCATGTAATTTTTGTTCTGTCATGCCAGTTTTTAGTAATATAAAGTTTAATCAGTGAGAAGAGGGTAATTAGCATGCGTAAATCAAGTTATAGTACACCAGAAGGGGGGTATATGTAGTAGTGCAAATTCCCAACATAAAGTAGATTGCTCATATCCCATTTTCTTTAGCTTGACTTTAAGAGAACACCAATATTTATAACAACATTTGCAACTCCAGAAAATATGTAATATATTAGCCGTTTGATACTTACAGACAGTGCAGTTGGAAGGTGATGTGGGGAAGAACTTACTTAGTCTATCAGGAGTCAAACATTATTTGTTAACACTAGCTGAGTATGTAAACATTTTTGAAAGGCAGAAAATTTAGGGATGATTAAATCAATTTACTTTTTGATTATGAGTAATTGAAGGATTTAAGCTGGTCCAATAATTAGAGAAAACAATTGAGTTTTGATATTTAATCCACGTAATTAATTTATATACACTAGATTTTTTAAGTGAATGCAGGTCATAATAGTTTACATAAATGTATATTATGTTGGTTAATTTTTGGGTCATCTAGAAGCTTTGATGGAATCAATGTTTTTATCTTTTGATGATCCATAACTGTGCTGAACAGGTGCCAGTCTCTCCTTCATGTTCCAAATCAATCAATGCCATCTGGCATTTCAGCTGTAAACAGAAATTATACACAGCAAATGCAAGAGAGACATTGTCTCAGTAAACAACGAATATCTTTTCAAACCAGATATACTAGTGATAATAAATTCATCACTGATATTATATATAAAAATTGGCACATTCTCCTGACTGATGAAGAGACTAAGAAGTTAGTGGGAGAAAAACCGACATTTATATATAGCAATAGTAAGAACCTAAAGAGGTTACTATGTATAGAAAAGAATAATGGAAATAATCATAATGAAAGAAATATGCCACAAGTAGATTCTATGGATAGATTGACTATACACAATAAGCCAGGGACATATCCATGTAATTCATGTTATATGTGTAACTATATCACAAAAGACATTAATTTCACACATCCTAGGATGAATGTAGTATTTAAACCGAATTTTAGGTCTAGTTGCACTAGCTCTAATTTGATATACTTAGCAAATTGTCAGGACTGTGAGGCATTCTATATAGGAATGACAACTAGATCCTTGAAAGAACGGATATACAATCACATATATGATATTAGGAAGAATGATCAAAAGAATGCTTTAGCTAAACATATTACTAACAATCCTGGACATGGTTTTAAATTCAGAATATTACAGCTGGTCCGCTTTAATAAAAGGAAGGGAGACACATTCAATGAATTAGAAAATATAGAATTGGAATGGATTATTCGCTTTAAAGCACACCATGCCCCAGGCTTAAATCAGTATATTAGTATTAGATCAATACTTAAAAAGAGAAGTTTGAAATAAAATAGAATTGAGGGACTCTAGATATTATATTTTATTTACATGAATTCTAATTTTAATATTGACATATAATATATATATAACATACACTTTTGTAGTTAGTTCTATGTTATCGGGCTTTTTTGGATTTCTTTAATTGCCCACATGAGAGATGTAAATAATATATAATATATATCATCTTTTTCATACACATATGTATATAGATATATCCTCTGTTTTATATATATGTTTTCACACTTTTTATATATTTTTATACATTTTTTATATATTTTACTATTCTATTAATTAATTGTTATATAACATATATATTTATATTGATCATACATAACAACCCCTATAACTAATATTAAAAGGTTACATATATATAAATTTTGCTGCTATCTATACCATACATATTGGAATTGGATGTTAGTCTTCGGATTTTATTTCATTTTTTAGTAAACCACAGACATATGAATTAATAGAAATGTTTGATAAATACTACTACATATTATATGAGGAAGTTTTTATATAAAAAGTTTTTATATAATAAATTCATACATATTATATATTTTTATTTATTTTATTTATTTCATCAGATATCATATATAAATTAAGTATTTTATATAAAAAGATTTTTTACATATATTTATATACTTACATCTACCATCAAATCACACCCATATAATGATATAACAGATGAGATATATTAAGATACTCTTCTAAAGTTTTTTAAAAAATATTATTAATTTTTACTCATGATAATTCCTCTTAATATATTTTCACACCCAGATACATATACATATTCATGCATTTTTGATTTATACTTCATATATATATTTTTATATTTTTATATTTATATATATTTTTTATTGACTAACTATGACAAAAGTAAATATTGAAAATCATAAGAATTCTTTGATACCTAAATAAAACACAATATATAATGAGACTACATAATGTTTTTAGTCCTTGACCTCTGTTTTCATTAAGAATTTCAAACAAAAATGACAAATACCAAAAATGATTTTCAAAGATCCATTTTAATATTTACAATATAGAATTACATCATTATGAGATTAGTTTCCTCACATATACATTTTATTTAAATGACCTTCAAGTTTACATCTTTTATCTCTAAGTGTCTCTAACATACATCGCTTTGACACAGATACATTTTAGATGAGCTGATTTTTTATAGTACATATTTTACACATAGATGGATTGTTGTTTTCATTATTAATATATTTTCATGAACGTTCACATTTTCTTGTCACTGTTTCGATAAGTGACATACATATATTTCTTATTCTGTTCAATTCGTAGCATATTACAAATGCTTGAATATAGATAGAAAATACATAGAAAGATTTCATCATTATTTCACGAAAAACTGAACATGATGTTTTAGATGTTTTGATGTTTTAAAGATGTTTCTATAGTAATGCACTTTAGTTTCAGTTAGACCTAGATATACATGAATGTACTAGTTTTCATTGTAATAGATGTATATCATAACGATATGTGTTTCTCTGTAATATGTGCTGAGATTTTTGACATTTATATCTTTTGAGACTGTCATGTTTGCTTTTAAAATAGCGCTTACATTTTTACTATCAAACTGTGATTTTATAATTAGTTTTTGCAACCTAATTGATTAAGTGAATAATTGATGGCAATAATTATCACTGAGTTTGATATATAAGGATGAAGATTTTTATAATGCATTAGATCTGAAGAAGCGTACAGTCCGTACGTGAAAGCGCTCATCTTTTTTATGTTCTTGTTTCTAAATAAAGAAAAGTGTTTGCTGCATTATCATGGTGGTCTTCATACTTGGTTTATCTACTATGTTCCAAATCAACTTGTACCTTTCAGAATAAAAGTCTGCATACACTGTAGTTCAGTTAAGAATGTGTTATTATGTACAGTGGAGGTAGTTTTATTTATTGACATTTGATTTCCATAAAATCTCAAAATTATTACAAATTATGTTAAGAATAATTATACAATATTCAAAATTAAAACAAAAACATCTGCAGTTTAAATAATTATAACAAATTAGACTTAATATAAAAAACACTGGTTAAAATTGATACAAAGTATATGACAATCATTTAATATTTAGAGAAATATTAGACAGTTTGTAGAGAAATAAAGGTAAGTTAGTCTAATACAAATAGAAATTGCAATATGAAGTGAGAGAAAACAGGCTTATGGTATATTTAGAGATAAAGTCAGGGAAGAAAATTAGGTAGCAGTAAGGAAGTAAGTGAATAAGGGAGAGTAAGGAAGTATAAGGAATAAAAAGATATCTGTTCACATTTAGGGATATAGTTTATCCTAGATTTGAGCAGAAACATAGCCACTTTTTAGCTAGGAAGTCTTTCAGAGTGGTTTTGAAAGACAGGACTGAAGGTATAGAACTGATGGCTACAGGGAAGGAGTTTCAGTCATTAGCAACCTTGTGCACTTACAGACAATGCCCAGCAGATCTGCTAGGTTTGTAGATAGAAGTTTTTGGTCACCAGATCACAATGACTGACTAGGAAAATAGTTGTGTAGAATGTTTTTTAGTGCTGGATAGGCAGATGGGTACTGGATAATTTTATAGGTGGTGTTAAAGTAATAAATAAATAACATTAAAAAATGTACCTTATATGCCTTCAGTCAGGAACAACACTTCAGGATGTGCAAACAGAAATTTTATTCTTACAGCACTGGTAGACAATCTTCATAGCAGTTAAGTCAGTCTCTGAAGAGAGACAAATTAGATTTTTTATACATTTTTCTTATCAAACCTGGTCACGTACTTTTATTACATTACAATGACTCTGGCTAATAGAAAACTTTGCAAATGTCCTCATCCCTCGTGATTTTCACCTCAGACTTCACGTGAATACCTTTCTATACATGATCCACCTGCTTTCAAGGGGTCTTGTTTCTGACCTTGGATGTTTTAAACCCTCCCTAGCAACAACACACTCCTAGCCTGGAGGAGTCAGGCTAACAAATTCCTTTTGTAAAAACTAACATGCCTCCACTTAATACAAGACTTACTTTTCCCGTATTACATATTAAAAGAATGCAGTTAGGACACAGTAATAACTTTAGCTTATGAAGCTGTATTTTTCCCAGCCCTGCATGCAAACTACATTTGCTTTTTAGCAATCATATTATAGCATCATTAATGAAATGAAATTAATATACATTTTAATAAGCTGATCTTGTCCCATAACAGTTTCTTCCCTCTGACACTATCAGTGTCATACTATACATGTAATTATATTTTTATTTTTCTTAACTTGATAAAATACACCTCTGCATCATAATAGCCCTCTACTATCATACTAGAATTGTCATTGATTGGCACATGCAGTGGCATTTCATGTGCAGGTGCAGTTAAACATCTTGTAATCACAGCCTTTAGAATAGAAAATACCATAATGATCACAAATATAATAAAAAGTACAATGACAATACCCTGGATTATGTTAGTTTCCAAGTTACCAAAAATACTGCCCAACCATCCCAAATGTGTCCATTGTGTTGATGTGCTGTCCAAATCTTTGCCCTTTGTTCTATGACATTTTCCAGTTTTTACTGTTCATCATGATAGTCACTAATATATGAACAGCAATGACTCCCTATGAGAGCACATGACCCCCCCCCCTTTTGCAGCAAGCATTATATCAAGTGACATTCGATTTTGCAACATCACAGTTCACATTTCAGTCTTTTCTCAATTTACCATCCTGATGTGATTTAAGTTTCATTGGCCACCTCCTGTAGAATTTGAGCAAGCACGGTGATTTCAAGCATTGTCCTTTGCACTCCATACCCAAGATTAAAAATTGAAAATACTTGCTCTGCCCAGTGGATTGCTTGCTTATTTCTCAGTCTACCTGCTGGTGGGTGTTTGAAGTGTTGAATAGCAGGAGTAATATAGCCTACAAAGCAATATCCAGACCAGTTTGTAGGCAACCAGGGGTAGGCATAATTACCACAGATGTAGTACCGGTCACTTATCATGCCCATGCCATGCCCTCAGTCATAGCTTTTTAAGTGCAAAGAGTCTAACACACTTTCATGCCTGGTGTCATTACATTTGCTTTTTCCTACTGGTACAGTCCCATCTCTGTCATAACATGTGTCTCCATGATGTGTGGTCGTAAGTTGAAGAGACACAATCTCTGAAAAATCAGTTACATTACGCCAGGTTAAACTGACGCCATTAAGGTCCTTTTCAAATGACACCTGTAATGCAGGGATGGGAATAATAGGAATCCCTACCTTAGAATGATGAGGAATATGCAAATATAACCAGCAGTTTGTTTTCTTTAGATTTTTGGCATATTGCCGAATGACCAGCAAGAAACTATTTTCTCTCCTGACCAGTTTATAGAAGGAAACAGCAGCAGAAACAAAGCAAAAGTACCTGTTATCACTGGAATCATCATGGACTGCTATGGAAGTTGACCTTCTCACTTGGCAGATGATTTATCTGTCGCACCTTGATCTCCCTCTGTTGGCTGAGATGGTTCATCTGGGGTCCCCACACAACAGGTCTTCTTGCAATGAAAAGCATGCATCCACGTTGATAGCCCTGCACAGTAAACTGCAGTCAAAGTGGTTAGCAGGACTTGAAAAGGACCCTTCCACTTCAGGCTGAGGCTGTTTTTCCTCTGAAAAATTTTCACGTACACCCAGTCACCCGGTTGTAGTTGATGACAGGGCTGGTCAGGAGACTTTGATAACGCTGCTCTTACTGTTCAATGATATTGCTGCAAAACAGTAAAGAGTTTCCTACAGTAAGAAATCATAGCATCATCTGACAAAGTTAAATCGGCATTTCCCACTGGAGGGGTAACTGGGAGGGCCATGGGTCTCTTCATTAATAATTCATACAGGCTCAATTTCCTGGTGGCATTCAGTGAGGCCCTCATACTCATTAATGCTAAGGGGAGGGCTTTGGGCCACTTTAAATGGGTTTCAGCACAAATCTTTGAAATGTTATTTTTAACGGTCCTGTTTACCCTTTCCACTAATCCAGATGACTGGGGATGGTTGGGACAGTGAAGACTCAACTTAGTATTAAAAATTTTACATAGTTCTTTAAACAATTAATTATTAAAATGCGTTCCCTGGTCACTGTTGGCAATGCTTGGTATCCCGAATCTCTGCATATAATTACACAAAAATTTCTTTACCATTGCGATTGCATCAGCTTTGCAACATGGATAAGCTTCCACTCATCCTGAGAACATGCACACTGCCACCAAAATATATTGTAAAATATTAGTCTTAGGCATCTGGATGAAATCCAGCTATACGTTAACAAAAGGTCCCCAGGATGGAGGTAAACATGCAGTTTTGCTGTTGGCATGTTTACTTACATTATATTCTAAACATATATTACACTTTTGTGCATACTGAAGTATAAACAACGAAAGTCAAAAACACAAACCAGGAACAAACTGTAAACCCCAGAAAAGGAAAGACGGAATCCACACTGTGTACTGTCTAGCCATATTAAGAGTAACACAGGACATAATTTTAGATTTTCAGTGCTTGATCAAGTTACATTGGGGGATAGAGGGGGTCCCCTGAATGATTATTTGGAAAACAGGGAACTTAGATGGCAGTTAAAAACTAATGCAGCACAGTTCCCAGGGTTAAACACTAGTATTTCTATCAGTTCTGTCCTTAGGCTTAAAATGGAAGGTTATTTATGAAAAATTGACGTATAAAGACAATTATGATAAATGTTTTTCCACACTATACATTATATATGCACACATAATAGTTTTTAGGAATTTTGTAAGCCAGTTTTGTTAAAGTACATGACTATTTTAGTTATTTTATAAAACATATGTAGTTAATGTATAAAAGGGTCAATTAATTAATTTATCAGTTATGATGTTACTAATTAATGTATTTGGGTGGTTTTGGGATATAAAATGGGTCAGTCTTGTATTGTTTGCTGTTTGTTTGTATGCTATTCTGAAGAAGTTTTTATTAAAAAATGAAAGCGCTAAATTTATACAGTGTGGATTCCGTCTTTCCTTTTCTGGGGTTTACAGTTTGCATACTGAAGAATCAAAGAGGAGACATGAGGGGCATACCAACTTTGGATAATTTGATTAAATAAAGCTGTATTACCTGTATGCTTTCAGCAGGCTGTTTCTCAGCTTCATATAAAACTGCCAGTACTTCCTCCTCTGATTCTGTTGAAACATTTAGATACACCCCTTCTAGGGTACAGTAAATAGTACAGCCCAGCTTATATAACAAATTTCTTCCTAGTATGTATACTGGTGCAATAGTACTCCAAAGGAAAGAATGCTTTTCTTCAATCAGACCTAAAGAAATGGGGATGGGTCCTGAAACAGGATACGTAACCATAGTATTTGTTACTCCAACTGCCATGACTTTATGCTCTGATACTGGTATTTGGTTTTCTGAAGTAATTTTTAGCACTGACCTAGCGGCTCCAGTGTCCACCAGAAATGGGGTTTTCTTTGAATTTATTTTCATCTCAATGTAGGGTCCATTTTGGTCTATTGGCAGTAGAGGGTTAAGGTTTACTTTTGTGATATTTCCTTGACCTAGTCAGTATGGAGCTTCCTGACTCCTTCCAATCTGAGGAGGTGGTGGAGGAAAAACTGCATTATTATAACTTGGTTGACATTCAGTCCAAGTATCTTGGACTCTTTGCATTTGCCTTTGTTAGCATCCCCCTCTCCAATGTCCTGCTTCTCCACAATTGAAGCAAGATGTTAGATGAAACCAGAGGGGCACTGCCAGCTCATTGTTGCCAACCAGATGCACCTTGTTCTCCTCTACCAGCACATTTGCTAAATTCTCTAGCAATTCCTCTACTCCTTCCCCTGCTTCTACCTCGACCCCTTGGGTTTTCCAGCTGCCTGATTTGTCAAGTGAACAGCTTATCCTCGGTATTCTTCCTTCATTTTTCCTGATACTATGTACAGTGATTTGCAGCACTTAATAAAGACTCTAAGTCCTTTCCTTGCCAGTCTATGAGCACTTGCTTTATTTGACTTTGTACAGGAGCTTGCAGACCCTGCACAAAGGCTGCTGCAATAACTGGCTTAGCTTGTTCTTCTGGATCTGGTATTCCTGAATGTCTAGCAAATACTGTTTTAAGGTGACTCAAATAGTCTGCAGGGGCTTCCCCTTTATTTTGTTTACATGCCTGTATTTTAGACCAGTCAGTCCTAACTTGACACACAACTGTAATATTGTTTAACAATGCAGTTCATTTATCTGTTAATGTATTCCCTGTGAGAGTGAAATCTGTTATCTCAGCCTTTTCCAGTAACTGTTTTCTTATTTCATCTGAAGTAAATACCCTCAGCAGTTGATTTAAATCTGTCAAAGTAGGATTGTAACATTCTATTATAGTTTTTAATTCTTCTTTGAATTTTAATGTATGTTCTCTAATATTTGCAACATTTTTAGACATAGTATGTAAATCAACAGGGGTCCAAGGAAGATGAGCAAGTTCCCTATTGTTAACACCCAAATTTCCCTGAGAAGTGCCAATAGGGCCCCTCCAGAGGTTGTAATCTTCTGTTGTACCCTGTCATGTGAGCATGTATGGTGAGATACAGGAGTGTCAAATACTAATGCCCCTGTTCGGGAAGTAGAAGTTATCTGAGAAGGATAGGAAAAAGAACCCCCCTCAACTGCAGATGCCTGTTCAAAAGATGAAGATTGAACAGGGGAACCAGTCTGAGATGTACCAGTATCATGTGAACTGGGTGTCCAATGGACAGACCGAAAGGTAGGAGTCTGAGAAACAACAGAGTCTTGTACAGGAGGTACCTGTACTTGTGCATATGGGGGTGGGGATGCAGTAGCTACTGGAGGATTATCATCCTCTTCAGAAGTTTCTGCTTTTTGGCCATCCTCAGTTTGTTCCAAACCTGCTAAGACAGGATACAGGGATCCCTTTTTACTGGTCTGTACTGCCTTTTTAACCGCTTTTACTTGTTGCAACAATTCCTTATTAACATCCTGCAACCCTCTTAATGCTGACTCCTTTCCCCTTTAAGTGCTAACTGTACCAAAAATAAAATGCTGTCATTTGTTCCTCACTTACTTTGCTTTTCTTTTCTTCCAAAATACCTTTCAATTTTATCAATTTAGTCTTATCATAAGTTCCATTTAATGGAAATACCCAACCAGAACAATTCTTAGTAAGCTGAAACCAGTCATGCAAATATTTACAACTTTCTTTCTTTCCCATAGTTAAAATACATAAAATATGCAGGTGTTCCCTTTTCAGGGATTTGATCTTGCTTGCTTATCTTTGCTCCCATTTTCTTATTTTATAAATAAGTAATAATAAAAAAAATGTTAGGCTTACCTTATAACTCCTGGATCCTGGCAGTTCTGAGAACAGAAAATAACTGTAGTAATCCACACACTATACAGGGAGGGAAGGGTAGGAAGTCTGTCAGCATGCAGCAATAGAGGAGAGGTCTTGATCAGCCTTTTCCCACAGCACCCCCTTGCTTTCATCCCAGTGCAAGTTCAAAAATTACAGCTCCAGCATTGCGGTTGGGATTATGGGGTGGATAGGTACTGTGTCCAGAACTGACCACTCTTTCAGACCCTCTAAGGGTACTTCCACACAATCACACTGTTAAGTCCCAGTGTGCTTTGGGCTCATGAATTTATTTTTAACAATGCATACCTCTACATCCTATTATGCGGTAGGCTCATGAATTTGTTTTAACAGTATATACTCTACGTCCCAATCATGCTATAAGCTCATGAACTTGTTGTATAGTCTACGTCCCAATCATGCTGTGGGCTCATTAATTTGTTTTAACAGTTTATAGTCTACGTCCCAATCATGTGGTGGGCTCATGAAATTGTTTTAGCAGTAAATAGTCTATGTCCCAATCATGCGCTGGTCTCATGAACTTGTTGTAACTTTATCTTTAACTTGCAACTTTTTTTCTTTCTCTCATACATTCATACATTAACAGAATAAAACATCTCTCATACCTCTTACCTTTCAGTCCAGAGGGTACCGCCCTCGACACAAGGCATCTCCTTGTGTTAATTTGTCTTGTACTGTATGTGCACATACATTTACTATTCTCATTTACTGTGGGGTCCTCCCAATATTACTTGTATATCTTACAAACAACTCAGTCAAACAAAAACACAGTCATGCACTTATTCTACAAACACAGTCGTGCACTTATTCTACATTTTGCTAAAAATGTCTACAAGAGAGAAAAAAAAACCCACAAACCAGCCCTTTCCGCTTACAAAACAATTTCCCTGCCAAGGCTAGTATGTTTGCACACTCTGAATAGCTGCACATCTGAGTCTCTGATTATTCCATACAAAGCAGTGTGGAATTCACAGAAAATCTGTGATGGGCCCTATTCTACAACTGCCCTGCAGCAATACCAAAGATCAGATCCAGAGAATGGCACCAAATAGTTAATCATAAATAAACAACATTAAGAATTTACCTTGTGTGCCTTCAGTCAGGAACAACATTTCAGGATGTGCAAATAGAAATGTTATTCCCACAACGCTGGGAGACGATCTTCATAGCAGTTGTTCAATCAGTCTCTCTGAAGAGAGACAAATTAGATTTTTTATACATTTTTCTTATCAAACCTGGTCACGTACTTTTATTACATTACAATGACTCTGGCTAATAGAAAACTTTGCAAGTATCCTCATCCCTCGTAATTTTCACCTCGGACTTCACATGAACACCTTTCTATACATGATCCACCTGCTTTCAAGGGGTCTTGTTTCTAACCTTGGATGTCTCAAACCTTCACTAGCAACAATGCATGCCTTGCCTGGAGGAGTCAGGCTAACAAATTCCTTTTGTAGTAATTAACAAGGCTCGACTTTATGCAAGACTTACTTTTCCCTTATTACATATTAAAAGAATGCAGTTAGGACACAGTAATAACTTTAGCTTATGAAGCTGTATTTTTCACAGTCCTACATACAAATTAGATTTGCTTTTTAACAATCATATTATAGCATCATTAATGAAATGAAATTAATATACATTTTAATAAGTTGATCTTGTCACAACAGTGGTAAGAAGTTGTGTATGTCAGTTGATGTGGCAGTTCTAACCAATTTAGGCTTGTCAGTGCTATACAAGAGTGGGTTCTGAAAGGACTATATGCTGAAAATTTAGCAACTTTGTTATAGCATTATTCATTGTTCAAATTTTAAGTTTTGTGAAGCCTGGAGGTTAGTAAGGATGAGAGCACCATAAAGAAGGGTGGGGAGGTAAGTAGTGGCAAGTATACTTTTTGTTGCTTCAGTGAGAACGTTTTTGGATCTGTAAAGCAATCCTAGTTTTTGATGAGTTTTTCTTATGCAGTTTTTGTATATGTAGGTAGAGTGCAAGATTATCAACCACTATCACCCCTAATTGTTTGCTAAGAGAAGTGACTTCAGTGGTTGCATTATCAAGACAGAGGACTTTAAATTTTGTTTTTTTGTGAGACAGGGATTTGGAGGAAAAAAGTTGTAGTTTGGTCTTTTTTGGTTGAGCATGAGTTGTGAATTATGAAGCCATGTTTTAGTGGCTGTTAAAGCTTCCGGAGTAATGTTTTGGAGGTGTAGCATATTGTCACATGTGCAAATGAGAGTGGAATAATCTGTATACTGTATTAGGGTGGCCTGGTGTGTGGACGTATAGAGAGTGTTGTTGAAAATGCTAAAGATGAGGGGACAAATGACAGAGCCTTGTGATACACCAGTGGTGACTGGAAAGTAAGGAGAGAGTGCTGAGTTTCATTTTACAGGCTGATACCTATTGGACAGATAGCTTTTGAGCCACAGAAGGGTGGGCTGAGAGAGACCTAGTGAGGACATTTGAAGAAGAAGTTTGCTGTGACAAACAGTGTCGAAGACTTTAGACAAATCTAGAAAATTAGGAAGAGACTACTTTGCCATTATCTGCAGCTTTATTGACAGTATCTATATAGGTTAGAAGGGCAGCGCTAGTACTATGGGAAGGATAAGTGTAGGGGGTAGGAGTTCTTCCTGCAGGACAGAGTTTAGCAATTGTTTTTGAAAACATTTTTCAAGTATTTCGGTGAGGGGAAGATAAGATTGCTATAGGTCTAATGTCATTAATTTCTGTTGAATTTCCTCTTTTGTGCAGTGGGATAATGTGTGGCTTTTTCCAGAGAGAGAGAGAAAGAATGTGAGATTCCCAGACTGACCTATTTATAAGGACTGAGACAGGAAAGGCAATGCTACTGGCTGCTATTTTTAGGTACCCACTTGGAAGGTCATCAGCTGAAAAAGAGAACAGTTTAAATTTGTTTAAGAATAGTTCTGTATAGGATGTGGGCACAGGTTTGAAGGTGAAAGTGGATGTGGTGGTATGTGGCTGCTGAGCAGGGTTGGAATTAGATGTTATAGTTAGATATGCTATACTATCTATAAAATAAGAGTTGAACTGTATTGCAGTTTTGAGTGAGAAGTTATTGGGAGAGGGGTTTGGGTTGAATTTTTGGCGGGGATGTGTAAGATTTCTTTAATGGATATCCAAAATATTTCAGGGTTATGTTTACTATTATTCTGAAAGTTATTATAGTATAGTTTTTGTCTTCATTTATTTGCTTTTGAGTACAATTACAGAGCATTCTGACGTTTTCAAAATAGTAAGGTGTTTTATATTTTTGCCACTCTTTCCAGGCTTTTCTCTATCTTGCGTTATCATTCTAGTCTTTTTGGATAGCCATATTGCATCATTTATTTTCATACTCTTCCTTCAAGGAGGTACAAAACTATTTAGGATATGTAGACAAGTTGTACTGAATTCAATTACAGCATTGTCTAGGGGAGGATTTTAGGAACTTCCAGTTAATAGATGATAATGTACTGATGAACATTTCTGGGTTAAACATGGAAAGATTATGTGTTGTTTTATAAATATGCTGTTTAACTGGATGTGTGAGATGTCTAGTCATATAGATTGAGAGATGATCACTGAGAGAGTCTGACATTGTACCTGTGATGGGAGTGTTTGCTAGGGTCTAGAAGTTGCAAGACAGTAGAGGATTCAGTGATGATGGATTCTGAAAGCTGGAAGAGGATACGTAAGGAGAGAAATATTTTCTATAAAAGAAGAGAGGTTGATTGTCCTGGTATCTTCTGTGGAATGTAAGGAATAGAAGGATATTAAATGCTAGAGTATAATAATGTATTCAAAATAAGAAGAAATGAGAGGTTATTTGGGAAAAGAAAAAGATACAATGTGGAATAGATAGGTACTATTAGGGAGGGTTGTGATTATAAATGGATATAGTGCAAAGCAGTATGGGTAGGAGAAAAATAGTTGGGAATGGGGATAAAATTTAAATAGCAATAAAGAAGTAGGAAACAAGAAACAGAAGTGTGTGTAGAGAAGTAGTATGGTCACTGGGGAGGGTTTTGGAATTGTTATGGCTAGACTTGTATAGGCCCTAGGGCTGATAGCCTAGTACCAACCTATGAACTTATGAGTCACAAGTGAGATGTGTATGTAGGAAGTATAATACTAGAGTAAGCGTGGGTTGATGGAAATTTAGGGTAGGGGAGGGAAATGAAGCCAAGTGTAATGGTATTTCCACCATCTGGACAATTTATAACTGACATCAATTAGCTTATAGCCAGCACAACAAATGTCAATAACATCTGAATCAAGTCTAGCCTCTGCACTCATTACACTGTCCATAAATTCTCTACTCAGAAGGTGAGAACTGCACTGCAATGACTTTCTGCATATCAGTCCAAACTAACTAAATGTGTCTGGAATATCTCTTAATAATAGACCAAAGCCCTATAAATGTCTACATGCCTGTTTAACCTTGGTTCCCAAGATCTCTTTGTACTCAGTGTACTCCACATTCTGTTAGGACATTTTATTCTTATCAGTATTCTTGACTGAAGTTTATTTTCTCTGAATGAAAATGCATTCATTGAAACTGCATGCAAATTGTGAAGGCCTGCTTTAATATTGTTGATTTATGCAAAGAATACTGCATTTTTATCTAACAAACTTTATTTAAATGAAACCTGATGTTACAGAGGAAAAAAAATGTAAACAAATAAAAAATATATATTTTGAAATTTCTATTATCAGGGCATCATGGCAGATATGCAAACTTCACCTAAAAAAAAAAAAAAAAACACACATAGTGCGTCAGCACTCTGCCCAAGAATGTATGATACACAGGTCATTAGTAATGGATGCAACCCAACAAGCCAGACTCAACTAACTATACATATTCCAGATTTAACTACCATTTGTCATGCTCCCAAATTACAATAATTCAGGGGAAGCTAAAATAAAAACAGAGGGATACCAGATGTTACTGAGTGAAAAAAAGGTGTGGGGATCTTCATCGCTGGTAATCTACACAGGCTGATGCTGTGGAGACACAGGGGACTCTAATGTACATGGAAATTAACAGTGAAGCTACCTCTCCACATTTTCACTGGAGAGTTTTTATATATTGTGTCCATTTCAGAAGGTTGTAGTTTTAAAGACATTACTGGTATTTTATCTTGTTGGATGAAGTTCAAAGTATGGAGATATATCCAATACAAAACAATTAGAAAGACAGTCCAAGAGGTTCAGAAGGAAGAATAAAAAGAATGTAACAAAAATTGGTAAATCTCTCAGATGGATAACTAATGTGCAGGGGAGAGTTTCTGTACATAGAGCTATAGCTAGCCCAGTAATTATATGTGTGTGTGTATGTGTGTGTGTGTGTGTGTGTGTGTGTATATATATATATATATATATATATATATATATATATGTGTGTGTGTGTCTATATATATATATATATATATATATATATATGTGTGTGTGTGTGTGTGTATATATATATATATATATATATATATATATTGATATATACTATAGTAACACTATAAATGATATAACCAATACTATGTTTGAATCACAGACTACTCCCTTGTCCTGCACCTATCAGGACGTTTCTCAAATACATAATTCAGGACACTCTCTTTCTACACATAACTCTACAGATAGATTCACTAGTTTCCCAGTTCCTATTTGCAGGGACTCTATAGCTATTAAGAAAGTGTTTTATAATAACTGGGATATTCTTACCTCCAGCCAGGAGGTTGACAACAAATTAGGGCTAGGTCCTGTTTTTACACATAAAAAAAATTAAATCTTTACGTTCTCTATTTGAAAATAGAGACACTCGATTTATTGTTACACCCCGTCATTCACAGTAATAAAGGGATGTTTGCTTCTGAAAAATGCGTTGCCTGTAAGAATATTCTAACAGGTGCCTCATATACTTTTAAACATAATAATTTTAAAATACATTATACTACATATTTTGACTGCAATTCAGACAATGTTGTTTATGCAGCTATCTGCACATTGTGTTCAGCATTTTATATTGGTAAAACAATACGCAAGCTGTTTACAAGAATCAAGGAGCATTGTGCGGCTATAAGAAAATGTGATTTTAGTAATGCCCTAGCTAAACACAGTCATATATGTCCTTTGTCTACAGGATTCAAATTCATTGTGCTTGATTATGTTCATATGTTTTTTGGGGATAGAAATACTTTATTGTAGGTTAAAGAATTAAGATTGCAACTAAGGTTAAATGCTAATGCCCCACCTGGTCTAAATGAAAGTTTAAACATTAAATGTTTTTTGAAATGGCACAACTAACTACACATTTACTAATGGTAGGCTTTGTTTACTTTTGAACAGGGTTCTTAATACATTATACATAATTCAGTTAGTGGAATGTCTTGCTTCAACAGGGTTCTTATTACATTATTCATGAGTTATATTTCCTAATTGGTCTACAGTATGACTTGTCATTTCACCATTACTTTGGTTATATATACAGGATTCTATTGTAATTGTATATTATTCTGAAGAAGTCCAACATATTAAATTGGATGAAAGTGCTAATTACTGGCTCTCAGTGTGTTTTTTCGACATTGCTATTGGATAATTTTGATTTTACATTTTTTGGATATATATATATATATATATATATATATATATATATATATATATATATATATATATATATATGTGTGTGTGTGTGTGTGTGTGTGTGTGTGTATATATATATATATATATATATATATATATATATATGTGTGTGTGTGTGTGTGTGTGTGTGTGT